>NC_091360.1:13610318-13622818 GCF_038502225.1 Cherax quadricarinatus
TTCCTCTGAAATTTCTAAATTATTAACAAGGGATTCCTTGTTTGCCAGAACCAAGTCAAGCAGGTTATTTTCTCTTTTAGGTTCTGTCACAAACTACTTCAAAAAACAATCCTGAACTACCCCTAAGAAGTCGTTGGACTCTAAATTCCCAGTCAAGGAATTCCAATCAATATGGCTAAAGTTAAAGCCTCCTAGAATTACAACGTTATTGTGCCTTGTGGCCCTAACAATTTCCTCCCACAGTATTCTTCTTTGGTCTTTATCCAAGTTTGGGGGACGGTATATCACGCTTAAAAATCAGTTTTTCATGCCCCTTTGAAAATTCTACCCAAATATACTCAGTAAGTGTTTCAGACTTTATACCCGTTTTTATGCAACAATTTAAACGATCTAGGATATAGAGTGCCACCCCGCCCCCCTTTCCAATACGTCTGTCTACTTGGAACAATTTAAAACCCTGACTATAACATTCAGCAGGCATGTCCCCATTTTTCAAATAAAACCACGTCTCAGTTATGGTAAAAACATCAGTGTTACCCGCACTTGCAACTAATCTCAATTTGTCCATCTTATTTCTCGCACTATGACTATTAGTACAATATATTTTCAGAAACCCTCCCTTCTCCTTTTTCTTCCTGCTGATTCCTGTTCCTCCACTATGCCTGTTACTCTCCTTGTCACCTAATGCCACTGGCTTTCCTATATTCACCAATAACTCTACCTCATTCTACCTATAACTGGTTTCCCTTAAACTCTTTTCTGTCACGTCAGAGATCACAGCCATCCTATTGACTGGTCTTCTGCTAAAACTGTCTTCCCTTCTTCCAACTTTAACAGTCGCCGTTTGGTTGAATCCTCCTTAATACACAATTTTCCTTGTATGAATCTTAGTCCTGGCTTCGTCTCTGTAGATGCCTTCCTCTCCCACTACATTGTAAAATGCTTCAAACTTTAGAACACCCGTGACCTAACCTGAGTCCTCCTTTTTTCTTCTCCCTCTTCCCATTTCCTCTTTCCTTTTTCTCCTTTGGGTTGTCTTTCTTCTGCCCTGTGTATTTGTTACTTCTTTATTTATTTATTTATTTGTTTCCCCCCCCCTCGGTGTTCTTGCTCTTACCCTCTGTGGGCATCTAGCTCCCTTGCAGTGCTCCTCTTTCTTAGTATTTGACTGGCTTCTCCTACTCTTCCTACCTCCCCACTACCACTTCCTTCCCTCCACTACTACTACTACTACTACTACCACCTCCTGCCTATATATACCCATCCTGCTCTCCTTTTCGTTAATGTGACTTTGTAAATGGTCCAAGTCGGACCGAAACGTCGTCGTGAGCTCCTCTTTTCTATGTGCGGGTTATTTGTGTAACGAGTGTTAATACAGTAGGTGATCCAGGATTGGACACTGATTTGCAGGAAACCACAGATGTATATCTTACTAACAGGGAATTGAAGATTGAGACACTTATGCAGCATATGGGAATCTTTATTCAGGAAACGTTTCGCCACACAGTGGCTTCATCAGTCCAATACAAAGAGGAAGGCGTAAGGAGAGGAGTATTGGACTGATGAAGCCACTGTGTGGCGAAACGTTTCCTGAATAAAGATTCCCATATGCTGCATAAGTGTCTCAATCTTCAACTTGTCGGTTTTTCAAACCATTCATCAAAACAGGGAATTGTTAAAGGACTATACACAATGTATGTTATTCCTTAGTAAAGAATTTTGAGAATTTGTTTAAGGATATCCCTAAGGTAAGCAATTTAAAGCCCCATGACATAGATGTAGGGGAAGCTGAATCAATTCGGCAGGTCCCTTATAGAATGAATCCCCAAAAGAAAGTAAGTATGGAGGTGAAATTCCTACTTGACAGTAATTTAACAGTACCGAGCGAGAGTGAGTGGATGTGCACTGACTACCGCAAGGTTAATTTAATAACTAAGGCTGACTGTTTTCCTCTTCCTAGAATGCATGATGTCACTGATGTGTGGGAGGAGCTAAATTTGTAAGTAAATAAGACCTGTTGAAAGGTTATTACCAGATACCTTTAACCCCACGTGTCAGTGACATCTCTCCTTTTGTAACGCCAGGTGGGCTTTGTCAATATAGGGTTCTTTCATTGTCGGGCAGAACATGTGAAACAGCTGAGAGAACTTTTTTCTAGGATCACTGATGCTCAGCTCACAGTTAATTTAGCGAAAAGTGTTTTTGAACAAGTCCAGGTAACTTTTCTATGACATGTAATTAGCCAGGGGAAAAGTGGCCCCAGTGAATGCTGTGGTGGATACTATAGATAATTTCATTGTACCATAAAACCGAAAGGAGGTTATGCGTGTCGTGGTCATGGTAACATTTTATAGAAAGTTCTGTCCAAATTTGTCAAAGGTAATATCTCCACTCACAGACCTTATAAGTCTCAAGCAAAAATTTGTGTGGGACATGAAGTGTCAGAGAGCATTTGAACATGATGAAGCTCTGCTTACTAGCGCTCCTGTGTTGATTACTCCAAATTTTGCACTGCCATTTTCTCTGCAAATAGACGCCAGTGATACTGATGCTGGGGCAGTATTATTACAAGAAGTAACTGGATAACTATTGTAAGTCAGTTATTTCTCTGAAAACTTAAAAAAAAAAAAAACACCAGAGAAACTGTGTCACCATAGAAAAGGAGGCTCTTGCTTTAATATTGACTGTGCAACATTTTTCAGTTTAAGTATCAGGAACAGTTCATCCTATAACTGTGTATAGTGACCACAATCCTTTACGTTTCCTTCACTTAATGAGGAACCACAATCAGAAACTTACTAGATGGGCTTTGTACCTCCAGCCTCTGAATTTAGTGATTCATTATGTGAAGGGGACAAAGAAAGCGTGTACTGTACATAATGTAGTGTAGACAGTTATCTGCTCTCGCTTTGCAGTGGTTGTAGCAGGTGAGTAGATGACTTTCTGATCATCTAGTGGACTGAATCTCGGTGAGCTGGTAGATAGGGTATCAGATTTCCAAAGAGTGTGTGTGTGTGTTTTCGATGATAGTCACGTCAGTACATGCCTAAGTAAGGTATGCTGACATACGGTGTGGGCGGTGAGGCCTCTACTGTGTGATGTTGGTGTATGGACTATTGGACCCAAGGTAGTGGTACGGTGTTGGCGGTGAAGCCTCACCGTGTGTTTTGTGTTTCTCCAGGACCCATCTTTTTTTTGTGGGGGATCACTAAGTGGGGTGACTCCAGGGTTACCTGGAATGACGGTGCAGGTGAAAACCTTTTGATTCCAGTGTGTTTTTCAAGGTCACAGTCCCACCGACAAATTTTCTTTGTGGCTAACTACCCAGTTTTGAAGTCCGGTAATTTTCCCTCCCGTGTTCTCCAATTTTTCCCAGTTGTGTGTTTTGCATAGCCAGTTTTGCATATTGTATATTGCTGTGAAACGCAATGAAGATAATGTAATTTCTATATATATGTTCACTAATTTTTTGCACTGTTTCTGGAGACTTTGTTTATATATTTTTTATCACATATTTCATACAAGAAAGCAGAGATGTGTGATAATGGACACTATGTTATTTCCAGAGTTTCTCACTTTATAATAATCATGTCATTAATGTAGGAACTTTGTTTATATAAACTGCATGTTTTATTTTTTGCAAGTAGAGTCCTGTGATAACGAACACTTATACTGTTTAAAGAGAGACTTTCTCAATTTATAATAAGTTTTGTAGATGAATGGTTCAGAGAACCGACATGTTGATAGGTTATAATAAGTTTACTTGTATATAATTACTGTGTATATTTTTTTATGTAATTAATATATACAGAGGTAACCCCGTCATCTCTTTAATTTTATATCAGGTATAGAAAATGCACCAACGTAGGTGTTTGACCAACACTCAGTTGTAAGGTTGCATTTCCCTGTTTATGTTTAAGAGTACAGCTATAAAGCATCACTGTGGGCTCAATTGGCGTAAAATTTGATGACTTTGACTTCAAACGAGTTTCACACGTCTGCGCATTAGCAGTGCTCATTGTAGAGATAAACTTTAAGATGTTAAATGCTTGTTGTGTCTTTCTATGTACAAGTAAATTGCACCAAGGCAGTGCTTGATCCAAGTTTCTTATTTTTGGAGAATTTTGTGTTTCCCCAGATCTAGGGACAATTTCCCATTTTTTCCTTGACTAGTTGCACCCGAGTGGGTCCAGCTAGCTGAGTATGACCGGTGGTCTATGGAAGGGAATATTACGTTTTAGTGTATTAAAAAAATTATATAAAAAAAATACGCTCCGTGTATAATGTCATTTTCCGGGATTTGTACTGAAACCGGATACGTATTATTCTTGGTCAGGCAGAGTGGCCAGACGACAGTGAGGTGTGTTTAGTTCAGTAGGTGAAGCAGAGGGAGCAAGATGTAGTGGTGTGAGTAGGTGGTCTGGTGAGTTTTTTTTTCTTTTAGTGTATACTATTGGTTATTTCATTTGTGTTTAAGTGCTCTAATGTTTACCTGTCAAGCCATAGTGTGAAGATGCCTGTTTAAGTTTTGGAAGAGTAATGTATGGTACATTGTCTGCTGGTAGACAGACCGGCAGGAGAAGGAAGGGTGTGTGTGCCATGGAACCTGCCTGTTTATAATTGTTTAATATATTTTGTTTTACTCACTAGTAGAAGTGTGCTAGTGAGCTAATGTGAACTGGAGTGAAGGTGATGTTGTAGTTGAGTAGATTGTAGGTTACTTGGAGTATACCTGGAGAGGGTTTCGGGAGTCAACGCTCCCGCGGCCCGGTGTATGACCAGGCCTAATGGTGGATCAGGGCCTGATCATCCAAGCTGTTACTGTTGGCCGCACACAACCCGATGTACGAACCACAACCCGACTGGTCAGGTACTGACTTTAGGTGCCTGTCCAGTGCCTTCTTGGTAATCCCTCTTATGTATGCAGGAAGGCAGTTGAACAGTCTTGGGCACCAGACACTTACTGTGCTAGTGGCACCCTTGCTTTCATAACAGAGATGTTGCATCGTGTAGAGAGTTTGGGAGAGGAGAAATTACGTTTAGCATGTGAGAGGGCAGAGTCAATGAAATGGGAAGGGTAGCCAAGACGAGAAAACGAATTATGAAGAGTGGAAATTTCTGCTGGAAGGAACTGAGGATCACAGATGCGGAAGGCACGGAGAAAGAGGGAGATAAGAACACTTTAATTAATGTTGACTAATTAATGCTCCACAGTTAATGTGAAGTTACAAGCTGGCACTAGATTGGTTGCTTTTTCAATGTAATTTAAAAGCCCCTAGACAGCAGGCTGAGCAGCCTTTAGGAGCCAGAAATTTTTATTTAAGTTGTGCGAGCTAAAGCCATACAATATGCATACATACACTCATGCATATATACATACACACATACATGTAACAACAATATGCAAGGAAGCCAACGAAAAGTTTGTACCCAAGGGCAACAGAAATAATGAGAAAGCCAGGATGAGCCCTTCGTTCACTCAGAGGTGTAGAGAGGCCACAGCCAAGTGTGCTAGAGAATGGAAGAAGTATAGAAAGCAAAGGAACCAGGAGGATATGAAGAGCAGTCGTAGAGCTAGAAATGAATAGGCACAGGTTTAGAGGGAGGCCCAACGACAATACGAAAATGACATAGCAGCGAAAACAAAATCTGACCAGAAGCTGTTGTACAGCCACATCAGAAGGAAAACAACAGTAAAGAACCAGGTAATCAGGGTGAGGAAGGAAGGAGAGATCACAAGAAAGGACTGAGATGTTGGAGTTCAACACGAGATTCAAAGAAGTGTTCGCAGAGGAGACAGACGGGACGCCAGAAAGATGGAGAGGTGGGGTACACCATCAGGTGTTAGACACAGTACATGCCTGTATCGAAACAGGGCAGCTACCTGAAGTATGGAAGACAACAAATGTAGTCCCAATTTTAAAAATGAGGAGACAGACACGAAGCATTAAACTACAGACCAGTGTCACTGACATGTATAGTATCCATAGTCAAGAAGATTACCAGGAGACGGGTGGCAGAGCACCTAAAATGGAATGAACTTCTCAGTGACATCCAGCACGGTTTCAGGGATCGGAAATCCTGTGTCAAACTGTGAAATCTTACTCAGCCCTGTAAGATCTTATGCAAGTATTACCAAGGCTGGCTCCTCCTTAGGAAAAGTAATAATAAAAAAAATAACAATAACATACAAATATAAACACTTTACTGCAAGAACTGAAAATATAAAACAAGTAAACATGAGCTTTTATCCTATTTGAGAGAAAAATGAAATAGAAAAATGATAATAGGTAATTGTTGAAGATAATGTCGATGTTCACACAGCGCATTGTGGAAACTGTAGCCGTTGATGATGATGGGGGTGTGTGTGAAGGCTTACTCAGCCCTGTAACAACTTCAGACAATATTACCAAGGCTGGCTCCTCCTCAGGAAAATTAATGAATAGAAAAAGAAATAATAACAGACAAACATAAACACATTATTATATAGAAAATATAAAATATAAAACACTTAAATATGAAATATTAATCCTACATTAAAGAAAATGAAAAATGAAAAATATAAATGATAACTGAATTCAACGCTAATATAAAACTTGGGTGTCTGGTGTTGGTGACACTGCTTGTTGTTGAAATCGTAGCCGTTGCCGATGATGGGGGGGGTCGCAGGTGTTGATGACAACCCACCGGCTCGTTCTTCACAGATTTTCTAGCCGTCAATAACCGTCCAGATGACAGGAAAGCAGGTTTTCTCCACTGCAATGATGAGGGGTTATATCCTGCTACTTGCATACACAAACAGGTAAGTGGATCAAAAATTTGGGACGTCTCAGAACGTTAGTCCGTCTCCTTCAATTCTACTCGTTGATTGGCAGGTGACCCTCTCTGTCATCCAAGCTGGAAAGATAGACAAGTTACCGACTGCTTAAGAAATCACTCTCCATGATAAGTACAATACCTAAAAGACGTGGTGATTATTACAACAGTCAACTTAGAGCAAGACTGAAAGGACTAAGTTTATTATTGGTCAAAAGTGAAGCTTTCAACCAATAAATCCACTAGAATACAAGGCAGGCATGTATTTACAGTAGTGCTGGGAGCTGTGAGTCTAGTGATTATTGTTTGGACCGGAGCCCCACACGTCACCTTTCGGGGGGGGGGGGGAAGAAGGAGGGGAAGGGATAGCGGGAGCTATGACTGACCCTACCTTAACAAGCAGCCAGCAATCAAACTATTACTTTAGGGATGGGGGAGAAAAGGCGGGAGAAAAGTAGCCGGCAAGCAAACTACCACTTTTGGGGAGGGAGAAAAAGGATGGGGAGGGATAGCGGGAGCTGGACTTACCCTACCTTAACAAGTAGCCGGCAATGAAGCTATTGTTACTATATACTCCATTGCTACTCCTACCTATTGAACTTTTCCCTCACACTCTCCCATACCAAGACTTATAGTCAAGGAGTATAAGAAGAATAGGCGAGGAAAAAGTTCTAACATGTGGAAGTCGCGTAAGGCAACAAATCTTCTACTGACTGTCACGACTTAACCAGTCAGATAAATAATTGGATGAACCATTGATTTACACAATATGGAACTTAAAAGCCTGGAGTGCCAATGTCCACCTCAAGAGGCGACGGTTGGTTCCCTTAAAAGTTTCTAGGTATATCAAAGGTTTGTGGTCCATTTCTAAAATGAATTCTTTTCCCAGCAAATAAAATTTAAGTTTGGAGATACCCCACACAAGGGCCAAACATTCCTTTTCTATGGAGGAGTATCTCGTTTCTGCGGGAAGGAGTTTCCGGCATAGGAAACATACAGGGAAGGGAGTACCATCATGGTATTGTAGTAACACTGCACCTAAGCCAGTATTGGAGGCATCAGTTCTTAAACAAAATGTTTTATCAATACCTGGAATCTTAAGTAAAGGGTCTTTCGAAAAGATACTTTTAATCTCATTAAACTTTTCCCGAGCTATGTCGGAAAGTTCAAGAGGTTCCTTCACAGACTTTCTAAGGAAGTCGGATAAGATGCCTGTAAGATCAGTAAGGTTCGGGATAAACCGTGCATAAAAATTTACAGAACCAAAAAAGCTAAGCATGAGCTTCTTGGTTTTGGGGAATTTAAATTCTAATAAAGCTTTGATCTTACTTGGGAGAGGCTGCAGAGAGTTATTAGAAAGTATCAGTCCAAGATATCTAATCTTGTTATACCCTAGGAAGCATTTCTTTGGCTTGGCCGTGAGGCCATGTGAGCGTAACCTACGCAAAACTGATGTTAATGTTTGGATATGTTAGCCCCACGTGGATGTCATTACGTAAATGTTATCAAAATAAACTGAAACATTTGGCATATTACCCAAGACCTTTCTCATCAGTCTCACGTAGGTAGCACAGGCAGTTACCAAACCGAAGGGCATAGTTCTATATTGCATCAGTCCTTGGTGTGTAGGAAAAGTGGTGTACTGCTTAGAAGAAGGATCTAACATTACTTGATGATATGCCTGCGCAATATCAATCTCTGAAAAGAAGGAAGCGTCATAAAATTTGTGTAGATTGCTATCTATTAAGGGCATAGGCTCAGCATCCCACCGAGTTATAGCATTAAGGCCTCTGAAGTCAATAGCAAGTCTATATGAATTATTCTCCTTAACCATGACTACTGGTGAACAATATGAAGATACTGAAGGTTCAATGATCTTTAGTTTTAATAATTTGTCTACCTCTCGGTCAAATGCATCCCTAAGGTGAACTGGAACTGGGTATAATTTTTGTTTTATAGGATTGTCTGTCACTAAGTCAATCTTAATGGACTACCGTGGAGGTAACACCTGGAATATCAGTAAAGACGTCTGAAAAGTTACTCACACATTGAAGTAGTTCATGTCTCTTATGGTTATCCAAAGATTCATTATTATTAATGTTGGTTGCGCCCGAGTGGTCAAGAGTCACCAAGTCATGTAGTTCTTCATCATAGTCTAAGTTAGAGGTGTCAATTACGCACACCTTACATTCTTCAGTTGTCTTATCAAGTTCGTGTGGAAAAACTAAGTCAAGGTTATTATGGCAGTTAACTGAATTTCTTCGGTAATATTTCTTAAGGATGTTGATATGATAAAGCTTAGGTTTCCCCTTGACTTCTATGAGGTAGTCAACTTTCCCACAAATTTTTAATACTTTATATGGACCTTTCCATGCTACTAATAATTTATTTGACTTGATAGGCAAAAGTACAAGAACTTCATCTCCTACTTTAAAACTTCTCCTCTGACTTTTGGAATCAAAATAGGTTTTGTACTGGTCCATTGACAAGCTTAGGTTTTTCGAAACTATGTCAGAGGTCTCCTCAAGTTTGGATCTAAGGTCAAGGAGAAACTGGTAAGAAGACTGAACCTCAGCACTCACCTCCTCATTAGTCCATAAGTCATGAAGGATGGACAATGGGCCTCTGGCCTGTCTACCATAGAGAAGTTCAAAAGGTGAAAAACCCCAAAGAGTCACTGGGAACTTCCCTCATGGCAAACAAAGCACAGGGTAGGTAAGATGCCACTCCTTAGGTTTAAGGGAGCAAAGTTTCCTTAAAATGGACTTGAGAATCGAATGCTGGCGCTCAGTCCTTCCATTACAGCTGGGATGATAGGGTGTGGTGAAGAGAGGCTTCACTCCCAGAAGTTGGTATAGATGTTGCATTAAGTCAGATGTGAATTGTGTCCCACGGTCAGACAAAATTTCTCTAGGGATGCCCACTCTGGAGAAGATGGACAAAAGGGCTTCAGCCACCTCTGTAGTAGTTATGGTCTTTAAGGGTATGGCTTCAGGGAAACTCGAAGCATAATCAACTAATGTTAATATATATCTATGTCCCCCAGATGAAAGTGGAGATAAAGGACCAACGATGTCAATAGCTACTCTTTCAAAAGGTACCGTAAAGACTGGCATTTTGACCATAGGTACTCGCCTGGTACCTCGGGAGGATGACAGTTGGCAAACTTTACACGATCTACAAGAGGTAGTGACATCTGAGGACATTTTTGGCCAAAAATAGGTTTCCCTAATTTTATTTAAGGTTTTACGATGCGAGAAATGTCCGGCCACTGGCAGGTCATGAGCCATTTTAAGAACAGTCTCTCTGCATTGACTTGGAACAACTAAGATGGAATAGTGTATCTCATCTGAATTTACTTTGAATACTTACTTGTACAAGATACCTTTTATATATTCAAATTTATATGAAAAGTTTTTCCTTTGGATAACTTGATTTTGTTTAGCGGCATTATGTCAATTCTGAAGAGAAGGGCAATTACGTTGTAAATTGACAAAGGAGTCCTTCGATATATCTAAAGGCTTAAAGTCAGGGAAAATCAAAGGATGGATAGTAGGAGAACTTTTCCCTCACAGGGTGTCACAGCTAGTAAGTGACAACCCAAGGACTATTCAGTCACTATATGTCTAGCCTTGAATGATCCGTCATGATGATAGGAACGCAGGTCTTTTACCACTGCAGAGATGAGGGGTAGCTGCCTGGGTTTAGCTACACTAAGGTAAGTAGATCGTGGGTGACGTCTCTTAACCTGGTTAGGTTCCTCTCCATCAAACGTTCTCTGTAGTTGCCAGATGACCCTAGCTGGCAGTCCAAGCTAGAAAGAGACAAAAGTTACCCACCGCTCGATAAATCACTCTCCATGATAAGTGTAAGGCATTTAAAAGACTGGTGAGGATTTAAAGACAAGATTTAAAAATGAACGTAGGGCAGGAAGAACTAAGTCTCAAAATTAAATAAAAGCGAAGCTTTTAACCAATATATAAATTAAGACAGGGGCAGAGGCGTTTACTTACAGACGTGTTGGGAGCTGCTAATTATGTGATTATCTACTTGGTTGGAGTCCCACACATCACCTTTCAGTGTGGAGAAAAAGGGGGATGATAGCTTTTGCTGGACACTAACCCTACCTTAACATGCAGACTGCCAAACAAACTATCGTCACCATATATTCGCTCGCTACTCCTATCTGTTGAACTTTTCCCCTCACACAAACCTACTGAAGTTCTATGACAGGGTGACAGCAATAAGACCAGAGAGAGAGGGTGGGTAGATTGCATTTTCGTGGACTGTAAGAAGTGTTTTGACAGAGTTCCACACAAGAGATTAGTGCAAAAGCTAGAGGACCAGGCAGGGATAACATGGAATGGACTGCAAAAGATCAGGGAATACCTGTCAATCGGACGAGTCCCAGACAGAACTACATAAGGATCTGAACAGGCTGTAGGCCTGGTCCAGAAACTCTCTTCTGGCGTTCAACCTCACCAAGTGCAAAGTCATGAAGATTGGGGAAGGGCAAAGAAGACCACAGACGGAGTACAGTCTAGGAAGCCAGTGACAACAAACCTTATTCAAGGAAGAGGATTATAGGGTGAGTATAATACCGGACACATCTCCTGAGGCGAACATCAACCAAATAACTGCTGCAGCATATGGGCGCTTAGCAAACGCAAGAGCAATCCGACATCTCATCAAGAAATCGTTCAGGACTTTGTACAACGTGTATGTCAGGTCTATATTGGAGTATGTAGTACCAGTTTGGAACCCATATCTATCCAAGCATGTCTGGAAATTAGAGAAAGTGCAAAGGCTTGTAACAAGACTAGTCCCAGAGTTAAATGGCATGTCCTACGAGGAGAGGTTATGGGAAATCGACCTGACAACACAGGAGGAAAGGAGAGATAGAGGGGATATGATAACGACACATAAAATGCTGAGAAGAATTGACAAGGTGGACAGAGACAGGAGGTTCCAGAGATGGGACACAGCAACAAGGGATCACAATTAGAAGTTGAAGACTCAGGTGAATCACAGAGATATTAGGAAGTATTTCTTCAGTCACAGAGCTGTCAGGATGTGGAATAGTCTGGGAAGTGATGTAGTGGAGGCAGGATCCATACATAGCTTTAAGAACAGGTATGATAAAGCTCATGGAGCAGGAAGAGTGACCTAGTAGCGACCAGTAAAGAGTCGGAGCCAGGAGCAATGACTCGACCTCTGTAACCACAGCTATGTGAGTGTATGAATATATGCATTCTTACATGCATGCATACATGCATGCATACATACATACATACATACATACATACATACATACATACATACATACATACAAATACATGCATACATACACACACTCACACATTCATACATACATATATACACTCACACATACATACATACATAAAATGGTAACTAACACACACGCATATACTACAGGCCTAGTGTCTAATCGACATGTGCCTAGGACAAAATGGTAACACACACACACACATACACACACGCATATACTACAGGCCTAGTGTCTAATCGACATGTGCCTAGGACAAAATGGTAACACACACACACACACACACACACACACACACACACACACACACACACGCATATACTACAGGCCTAGTGTCTAATTGACATGTGCCTAGGACAAAATGGTAACACATACATACATACATACATACATACAT
>NC_091360.1:13627818-13682818 GCF_038502225.1 Cherax quadricarinatus
ACCAGAAATCTACAAATAAAAATAATCTCACACAGTTCTATTCCAGTCAAGATACTACTTCCACTGGGGAATCCCGCCTACCAGTGAATTTGCCCTCGTCTGCTTCACCTGACGTTACTATATAAGCGCCAGGATTCTTTCTTCTGCTTCAGAATCTCCACGACTATGGTGCTGTTCGCACCTACTCCTAGGTTGAGGGACTGATTATCTCATCTTCTGTACATAGTTCTACTGTCTTCAAGTTATGTCCTAGAATTTGTATTGATAAAGCCACTGGATGGCGAAACGTCTACAATAAAGATACCCAGATGTTGCACATGTGTCTTACTCTCATCAAGATACTAAGACCAAAAGAGGCATCATCATCGGGGTTCTCCAAAGAACGTAATACCGAAGTTGTAGTCCTGAGTTTCTTGACGAGGAATGTACATACATTCACCAAACCTTCACTGATTTACATTTTCCTTCCTTTTTCATCAAAGATTGCAAGAAAAAGATTTCTTCAGATCATTAATTCTCCACGCACCAACACCACTCAAACTTCTTCTTCGTTCTTCTTCTTCTTCTTCTTCTTCTTCTTCTTCTTATTATTATTATTATTATTATTATTATTATTATTATTATTATTATTATTATTATTATTATTATTATTATTTAGCAAGCCGGCCGTCTCCCACCGAGGCAGGGGAACCCAAAAAGAAAGAAAAACCCCAAAAAGAAAATACTTTCATCATCATTCAACACTTTCACCTCACTCACACATAATCACTGTTTTTGCAGACGTGCTCAGAACACAACAGTTTAGAAGTATATACATATAAAGATACACAACATATCCCTCCAAACTGCTAATATCCCGAACCCCTCCTTTAGAGTGCAGGCATTGTACTTCCCATTTCCAGGACTCAAGTCCAGCTATATAAAAATAACCGGTTTCCCTGAATCCATATTATTATCCTGCTCACACTCCAACAGCTCGTCAGGTCCCAAATACCATTCGTCTCCATTCACTCCTATCGAACACGCCAACGCACACCTGCTGGAAGTCCAAGCCCCTCGCCCACAAAACCTCCCTTACCCCTTCCTTCCAACCTTTTCGAGGACGACCCCTACCCCGCCTTTTTTCCCCTACAGATTTAAATGCTCTCCATGTCATTCTACTTTGATCCATTCTCTCTAAATGACCAAACCACCTCAACAACCCCTCTTCAGCCCTCTGACTAATACTTTTATTAACTCCACACCTTCTCCTAATTTCCACACCGAATATTCTGTATAATATTTACACCATGCATTGCCCTTAGACAGGACATCTCCACTGCCTCCAACCGCCTCCTCGCTGCTGCATTCACAACCCAAGCTTCACACCCATATAAGAGTGTTGGTACTACTATACTTTCATACATTCCCTTCTTTGCCTCCATAGATAATGTTTTTTGACTCCACATATACCTCAACGCACTACTCACCATTTTTTCCTCATCAGTTCTATGATTAACCTTATCCTTCATAAATCCATCCGCCGACACATCAACTCCCAAGTATCTGAAAACATTCACTTCTTCCCTACTCCTCCTCCCCAATTTGATATCCAATTTTTCTTTATCTAAATCATTTGATACCCTTATCACCTTACTCTTTTCTATGTTCACTTTCAACTTTCTACCTTTACACACACTCCCAAACTCGTCCACTAAACTTTGGAATTTTTCTTTAGAATCTCCCATAAGCACAGTATCATCAGCAAAAAGCAACTGTGTCAATTCCCATTTTGTGTTTGATTCCCCATAATTAAATCCCACCCCTCTCCCGAACACCCTAGCATTTACTTCTTTTACAACCCCATCTATAAATATATTAAACAACCATGGTGACATTACACATCCCTGTCTAAGACCTATTTTTACCGGGAAGTAGTCTCCCTCTCTTCTACACACCCTAACACTATCCTCATAAAAACTCTTTACAGCATTTAGTAACTTACCACCTATTCCATATACTTGCAACATCTGCCACATTGCTCCCCTATCCACTCTATCATATGCCTTTTCTAAATCCATAAATGCAATAAAAACTTCCCTACCTTTATCTAAATACTGTTCACATATATGCTTCAATGTAAACACTTGATCTACACATCCCCTACCCACTCTAAAACCTCCTTGCTCATCCGCAATCCTACGTACTGTCTTACCTCTAATTCTTTCAATAATAACCCTGCCATACACTTTTCATGGTATACTCAGTAAACTTACTCATCTATAATTTTTACAATCTCTTCTGTCCCCCTTCTCTTTATATAAAGGGACTATACATGCTCTCCGGCAATCTCTAGGTACCTTCCCCTCTTTCATACATTTATTAAACAAAAACACCAACCACTCCAACACTATATCCCCCTCTGCTTTTAACATTTCTGTCATGATTCCGTCAGTTCCAGCTGCTTTACCCCCTTTCATTCTAAGTAATGCCTCACGCACCTCCCCCACACTCAGATCCTGTTCTTCTTCACTCCTAAAAGATGGTATATCTCCCTGTCCAGTGCTTGAAATTACCGCCTCCCTTTCTTCGTCGACATTTGAAAGTTCCTCAAAATATTCTCTCCATCTACCCAATACCTCCATCTCCCCATCTGCTATCTCTCCTACTTTGTTTTTAACTGACAAATCCATTTGTTCCCTAGGCTTTCTTAACTTGTTTAACTCACTCCAAAAATTTTTCTTATTTTCATTAAAATTTCTTGACAGTGCCTCTCCCACTCTATCATCTGCTCTCCTTTTGCACTCTCTCACCACTCTCTTCACCTTTCTTTTACTCTCCATATACTCTGCTCTTCTTATAACACTTCTGCTTTGTAAAAACCTCTCATAAGCTAACTTTTTCTCTTTTATCACAATCTTTACTTCATCATTCCACCAATCACCCCTCTTTCCTCCTGCACCCTCCCTCCTGTAACCACAAACTTCTGCCCCACATTCTAATACTGCATTTTTAAAACTATTCCAACCCTCTTCAACCACCCCTACTGCTCATACTTGCACCAGTCCACCTTTTTGCCAATAGTTGCTTATATCTCACCCGAACTTCCTCCTCCCTTAGTTTATACACTCTCACCTCCCTCTTACTTGTTGTTGTCATTTTCCTCTTTTCCCATCTACCTCTTACTCTAACTGTAGCTACAACTAAATAATGATCCGATATATCAGTTGCCCCTCTATAAACGTGTATATCCTGGAGCCTACCCATCAACCTTTCATCCACCAATACATAATCTAACAAACTACTTTCATTACGTGCTATATCATACCTTGTATATTTATTTATCCTCGTCTTCATAAAATGTGTATTACTTATTACTAAACCTCTTTCTACACATAGCTCAATTAAAGGCTCCCCATCTTCATTTACCCCTGGCACCCCAAATTTACCTACTACTCCCTCCACAACATTTTTGCCCACTATAGCATTGAAATCCCCAACCACCATTACTCTAACACTTGGTTCAAAACTCCCCGCGCATTCACTCTCTCTCCTCTACACTTCTCTCTTCCCCAGGTGCATATACGCTTACTATAACCCACTTTTCACATCCAACCTTTATTTTACTCCACATAATCCTTGAATTAATACATTTATATTCCCTCTTTTCCTGCCATAACTTATCCTTCAACATTATTGCTACTCCTTCTTTAGCTCTAACTCTATTTGAAACCCCTGACCTAATCCCATTTATTATTCTCCACTGAAACTCTCCTACCCCGTTCATCTTTGTTTCACTTAAAGCCAGGACATCCAGCTTCTTCTCATTCATAACATCCACAATCATCTCTTTCTTATCATCTGCACAACATCCACGCACATTCAGACTTCCCACTTTGACAATTTTCTTCTTATTCTTTTTAGTAATTATTACAGGAAAAGGGGTTACTAGCCCATTGTTCCCGGCATTTTAGTTGACTTTTACAACACGCATGACTTACGGAGGAAAGATTCTTATTCCACTTCCCCATGGATATAAAAGGAAAAGTAATAAGACCAAGAACTATTAAGATAAAATCAAGGAAAACTCAGATGAGTGTGTATAAATAAACATGTACATGTATGTGTAGTGTGACCTAAGTGTAAGTAGAAGTAGCAAGACATACCTGAAATCTTGCATGTGTATGAGACAGAAAAAAGACACCAGCAATCCTACCATCATGTAAAACAATTACAGGTTTCCGTTTTACACTCACTTGGCAGGACGGTAGTACCTCCCTGGGTGGTTGCTGTGTGCCAACCTACTACTATCAACCTACTACTACTACTACTACTACTACTACTACTACTACTACTACTACTACTATTATTATTATTATTATTATTATTATTATTATTATTATTATTATTATTATTACGATTATTATTATTATTATTATTACTATTACTATGGTTTTTATTATTATTACTATTATTATTATTATTATTATTATTATTATTATCATTATTATTATTACTATTATTATTATTATTATTATTAGTAGTAGTAGTAGTAGTAGTAGTAGCAGTAGTAGTAGTAGTAGTAGTAGTCGTCGTCGTAATAGTAGTAATAGTAGTAGTATAAGCCAGTAAGAATATCAGTGGTGATGTATAATTTGTTCCTGTGAAGACTTGTCTAATGTTCTCTCTGCGAATCTGAACCAAGATGTCCTCTTCTGAGCAACTATACCAGCAGCTTAAAGAGGAGGTGAGGGTGGCTAAGCTCGAGATATAGTGGCTGACATAGGGAAACAACACGATTCATAGCAATCCTCCTGTTATGAAACCTCAGGTCAAGAAAGGAACTTAGACAGTGGCTAGACAGCTTGGAACGAAGCTAAGAATGAAGGAGATGGATGGAGCGGCAGAAACGACGAAGAACCAGGAGACTAATGTAGAAACTTCAAACCAAATTTCTGTGCTACCCGACGAATGTGGGTTGACAACTGGGAACATCACAACGTACAGGAGAGAACCATTGTCAGACGAGTGTGAGTTGACTACCCTAAACACCCCAGCAAAAACCATCCGAGATCGTTTGAATTGTTGCATAAAAACGGATGTAAAGTTTGAAATATTACATACAGAGTCTGTTTGGATAGAATTTTTATTTTCAGAGAAGCATGAAAAAATTGTTTAGGCGTGATATACCGTTATCCCAACTTTGATAGGGACCGAGGAAGACTACTTTGGGAGGAAATTATTAGGGCCACAAGGCACGATAACGTAGTAATTCTAAGAGACTTTAATTTTAGTCAGATTGACTGGAATTCCTTGACTGGGAATATCAAGTCTAACAAGTTCTTAGAGGTAATTCAGAATTATTTTTTTTAAAGCAGTTTGTTACAGAACCTCCAAAGGGAAATAACTTGCTTGACTTGGTTCTGGTAAACAAAGAAACCCTCATTAACAATTTGGAAACTACAGAGGAACTTAGCACAAGTGACCACAGATCATTGAATGGAAGTATGATAGTTGGGATAATTCAGTAACGGTCCCAGATTTTCACTTAGCATATTACAATTGACTTAGAGAACACCTATCATCTGTTGACTGGGGTAATGAAGAAAGCTATCAGTATGACAGCTTTCTAAACACTGTATATGCCGCCCAAAGAACATTTATTCCGTATAAGAAATAAGATCAAATAGAAATAACCCAAAAAGGATGAATAATAAGCTCAAGCATCTGTTAGGACAGATGAAAGGAATTAATAGTCTATAAAAAAAAGCTAAATGGGACTATGAAATTAAAATTGCCAGGGACTCGAAAACTTACCTAAAACGTTTATTCCAGGTTTATAGAACAAAAGTTAGAGAAAAGACAGGTTCCCTTAAAAATAACTCTGGGCATCTTACTGAAAAGACTGAAATGTGCTCGACTTTTAATAATTATTTTCTCTCGGTTTTTACACAGGAAGACACTAATAATATCCCAATAATTAATTTTTATAATGGGCCTGAAGAGGATAAATTATGTAATATCATAGTCGCTAAGGATATGGTAATCAAACAAGCAGATGGATTAAAACTAAATAAATCCCCGGCCCCTGATGAACTTTTTCAAGAGTTCTTAAGTAGTGCAAAATGAGACTTTATGATCCATTAACTTACATTTTTAATATATCTCTTCAAACAGGTGTAGTGTCTGATATGTGGGAGGTGGCCAATGCCACCATCAAATTACCGCCCAATAAGCCTGACTGCAATTGTAGGCAAATTATTGCTCATATTATAAGAAACCATCTTGATAAACATAATTTGATTAATGATACTAAGCGTGGATTCACGAGGGGCCTTTTTGGCCTAACTAATTTCCTAATTTTCTTCAGTAAAGTTCAATGAAGAGAAATTTCAGCTGCTCAGATATGGAAAACTTCAGAAAAATTATAACGGTATCAGAGTATTCGACAATTTCTAACCATACAAAAGAGCGAAAAAGTAATGTGAAGGACCTGGGAGTGATAATGTCAGAGGATCTCACCTTCGAAGACCACAACAATGTATTTAGTGCATCTGCTTGGAAAATGATGGGATGGATAATGAGAACCTTCAAAACTACGGACTCCAATCCTATGATGAGTCTCTTCAAATCGTTTGTTCTCTCTAGACTGGAATATTGCTGTACACTAACTGCCCCCTTCAAGGCTGACCTGCAGAGTATACAAAGAACTTTCACAGCACACATAAGTACGATAAGGCACCTACATTTCTGGGAACTGTTGAAGTCCCTTGATTTGAATTCCCTGGAGCGCAGGCGAGAGAGATACATGATAGTATTCACTTGGAAAATCCTAGAGGGATTAGTACCAAACTTCCACACGAAAATCACTCCCTATGAAAGCAAAAGAATGGCAGGAGATGCAACATTCCCCCCAATGAAAAGCAGGGCCGCCACGAGTACATTGAGAGACAACACAGTAAGTGTCTGGGGCCCAAGACTGTACAACTGCCTCCCAGCATATATAAGGAAAATTACCAATAAACCAGTGGCTGTCTTTAAGAAGGCACTGGACAGGCACCTAAAGTCAGTACTTGACCAGAAATGCTGTAGTTCGTACGTCAGTTTGCTTGCGGTCAGCAGTAACAACCTGGTTGATCAGACCCTGATCCACCACGAGGCCTGGTCTCAGACCGGGCCGCGGGGGCGTTGACCCCCTATAACCTCTGTAGGTATACTCCAGGTATAGTAAAGCTTTTGAGTCAGTTGATCACGATATAAAAATCGATATTGTTTATTTGGATTTTAGAAAGGTTATTGACAATACTGCATAAGAGACTGTTCAAGAAAGTGGCAGCTCATGACACTGGCGGAAAAGTGCTGTCATGGATCCAGTCATGGTTCAACAACAGAAAGCAGAGTGTGCATAAAATGGGTAAAATCTGAGTGGGGATCTGTAACAAGTGGCGTTCCACTGGGATCAATTTTAAGCACATTGTTATTTATAGTACATATCAATAACCTTCACGATTAAATTACTAGTGATATGAGCAAATACGCTGATGACACGAAGATAGGTAGGATAATTGATTCAGACGCAGATGACACTGAACTACGGGAGGATTTAGACAAACTCAACTCCTGGTCAGTAAAGTGGCAGATGCAGCTCAAAGTAGGTAAATGCAAAGTTTTGAAGCTTGGGAATGTTCATAACCCTAGCGCTTCTAGAGTAAATAATGTAGAACTTAGCCATACCGATTGCGGAAAGGATTTGGGAGTTATTGTAAGCAGCAACCTTAAACCAAGACAACAATTTCTAAGCGTTCGTAATAAGGCAATCAGATTACTGGGATATATAACAAGAACTGTAAGCAACAGAAGTCCAGTGGTTATACTGTAACTTTATACATCATTAGTAAAGTCTCGCCTAGATTACACAGCTCAGTTTTGGTCTCCAAATTACAGAATGAATATGAATTCTTTAGAATACATTTAGTGAAAAATGGCAAAATTAATACACAGCATTTAGAAATCTTCCGTATGAAGAAAGGGTGTAGTCCCTTCAATTACATTCACTTGTAATACGAAGAATGAGGGAGACATGATCGAAGTGTATAAGTGGAAGATGGGTATTAATCAAGTGGATATAAATAAGTTCTTGAGATATCCTCCAAGAGAGAACCTGCAATAATGGATTCAAATTGGTTAAATTTAAATTTAGAAAGGATACAGGAAAGTATTGGTTTGGTAATAGGGTAGTTGATGAGTGGAACAGTCTACCTAGTAGGGTTATTGAAGCTAAAACCTTGGGTAGTTTCAAATTTGGGTTTGCTAGATATATGAGTGAAAGGGGTTGGATTTAAGTGAGACTTGCACATAAGTTAAAAGATTTACCAAAGCTTATTGTTTGGTGTTGAAAATGGGTTGAGCAAATATTCTGTTAGTGGGCTGGATTTGTAAAAGATTTGCCCAGTTCGGGCCAACAGGCCTACTGCAGTGTTCCTCTTTTCTTATATTCTTATGAATTGAGTTTGTCTAAATTCTCCTGAAGTTCAGTGACACCTTCATCTGAATCAATTATCCTTGGCTGTAGGGAAACGAAACATGAAAGGTACTATCCTGGGTAATATCCTGAATATTATCCAGGGTACTTTCCTTGGTACTATCCAGGGTACTTACCCGGATACTATCCAGGGTACTTTCCTGGGTACTATTCTTGGTACTGTCTTGGGTACTATCCTGAGTACTATCATGGGTATTATCCAAGATATTATCCTGGGTACTATCATAGGTATTATCCAGGATATTATCCTGGGTACTGTCCTGGGTGCTATCCAGGATACTATCCTAGGTACTATCATGGGTATTATCCAGGATACTATCCTGGGTGCTATCCAGGTCCTAAGATGCATCAACCATTAAATATTGAAGCCGTCTAGAAGAGGTAACCTGAAAAATTAATTAACGTGACTCACGAACTTGTAATAACAGGACTACTAACAAACCAGGGTACGGGTTGGGTTAGAACCCATGGCAAGTGAGTCATAAAATTTCAGGTCAGTGTGTAAGCCACTGGGCCAGCTGGCCCAATTGGATGAATCGTACTGTAGCCAGTTGGCCCAGTGCCTTACGCACTGCCCTTGAGTTTTGCGACTCGCTTGCCATGGATTCTAACCCCACCTGTACTGTGGATTGATCATTTAAAGTGATTTAACGGGAATATAACTTTCACACCATTTTACACATAAAATGATCAATTCTGAACTTACACATTTGAATTTTACTCTCAGCCGTCGTTCAAATTCAACTTTATAAGCTGCAACACTGAGGGATTTGGAAGTTATCCCAGTGATTGTCCGATCAGCTGGGCAGTAACAGGCTGCTTAATCAGAACCTGATCCACCATGAGGTCTGATGAAAGACTTCGTGGTGGATCACGGAGGCGTTCACTCTCGGATCTACCTCCAGGTAGATACTGGAGATGGGTTTAAAACTTTGGTAATAGAGCACCGGCATCTGTCATTTATTTCTAGAATTTGGTCCCAGTTACCGTCCACAAAAGTTTTAATCCGATCGGATAAGTAGTTCTTTAGTTATGAACTAAAGAAAACTCAATAGTTCATGGGGAAAACAATCCGGTATTCACTTCAGTATGCCCCTTCAGGGATTTACCTACCTGGGGGTTGTTCAGGAAGTCAACGCCCCCGCGGCCCAATATTCGACCAAACCTGCCAAGTGCATCAGGGCCTGATCGTCCAGGCTGTTACTGTTGACCAAACGCAATTCACCGTACGAGCCTCTTGATGACAGCCAGGGGTGTATTGGTAATTTCTCTTATGTATGTATATTGGGACGCTGTTGAACAGTCTTGGGCCCCGGATAGTTATTGTGTTATCTTTTAGTGTACTCATGGAACACCCTTTTTGTCATGGGGGGATGTTGCACCGATTGCCTAGTTATAGGGAGCGATTTGTCTGTGCGGATTTGGGACTCGTCCCTCTAGGCTTTTTCAGGTGTAAATTATCATGCAACTTTCACTCTCTGGGGATATTATATTGTGGTATTAACGGTATCTCACACAATAAAAAGAAATCAATAATGGGAGTCGCAGCAATGTACTTATCTAATGAACCAATAATGTCAGAAATAAATGCACAAAAGTGAATACAGCTGTAGTCGTGTCAATGAGCATTACGTATAATTCACAAAAATACAAAGAGTAACAACGGCACAGACCCCTAAGGGCTTACGGGGACACAGACATCACTATTTTTTTTTTAACGTCCAGAATGACTCAGAATAAACCAGGGATGGTAATGACTACTCTGCTGATACTCGTTCTCATCATCAAATTTAAACTTTCTTTAGCCTTTCATCTGCATACTAGTAACACAGCGTCCATATCAACATTATTTCTGCATAGATTACAATGCTCTCCCCACAGTGAATTACTGAGAAACTTTCTACTCTTATTACTAACTTTACTACAGCCGAAGATCCATCCCTTAACTACAAAATTGTCACCTGGCAAATATCATTGCTCAAGTTGCATCACTAACCACCAACTATACCACAGCGTTGATCAAAGCCATCATTAATAACTTCACTAATTACAGTCCTGAAATACACAACGCAGTCAGTATTGTTGTTTGGTATTTACATTAGCGACGGTACCATTGATTACCTGGGAGACACTTGAAAACTTTTCTCGGTGAGGTGACGTAACTTTTTGTTGTTACAAGAAAGAGTAACCATTTGTGTGAAATATTCAGCTAGTTCACTGTTGTTCTTTGTGACTCTTAAAGCCATTCAGAACAATTATTGCTTTCTCCAGAGATCAATATTTACACAAAGGTTTTTACCATCAATATTATTGCGATTACTACTACTGTTACTACTTCTGCTACTGCTGCCACCACCTTTGAGGTATCTAGTTCACTTAGCATCGGTTGTGTGTATTTCGTCCAGCACTTGTTGGCGTATCCTTTGTTGGTGTACCTCCCTATTTTGGCTTTCCAGAAGTCTTCCTGTCTCCACTATAACTACTTCTTTAGATTTCATATCGAACTCCTCACATGCTTCTTGGTCGTTTCTTCTGAACGCCCCTCCTTCCTTTGTCACCCGGTCCTTGACTGTTGCTTTCCTCCTGATGTGGCTATGTAATAGCTTCGGGTCGGACTTGGCATTCGATGCTATGTCGTTTTCATATTGCCACAGGACCTCCCTCCTTATCTGTGCATAATCGTTTGTGGTTCTTTAACTAATCTCTTTATTATGGTGGATCTTTTGTCTTCCATATTTTTTCCATTTTTTAGCGCACTTAGTTTTGGTCTCCCTAACCTTTGGGTGAACCAAGGGTTCGTTCTGATCTTCCCATTCTTTCTGTTGCTCTTAGGAACGAACTTCTCTGACCTCTTGCATTTTGTTGTCACCTAGCACATCATTTTGTTTACTGATTTTCCCAACAATTCTCTTTCCCACTGAACCTCTTGCAGGAAATTTCTCATGCCTGTGCAGTCCCCCCTTTTGTAGTTTGGCTCTTCCCATCCTACTCCTGCTTCCCTCTCCACTTGTAACTCTACTATGTATTCAAAGCTCAGGACCATGTGATCACTAGCTCCGAGGGGCCTTTTGTATATGATGTCCTCGATGTCTGAACTACTCAGGGTGAATACAAGGTCCAATCTGCTGGTTCATCCTCTCCTCTCTCTCTGGTAGTGTCCCTAATATGTTAATGCATGAGGTTTTCCAGTACCTCGTCCATCATCTTGGCTCTCCATGTTTTGGGACCCCCATATGGCTCCAGATTTTACCAGTCAGTTTTCTTGTGATTCAAATCACGCATAACTACTATGCTTTCCCTACCCATGTGAACTCTTTTGGCCACCTTAGCTAATGTGTCCACCATTACGCTGTTATTCTCTTCATATTCTTCTCTTGGCCTCCTGCTGTTCTGTGGTGGGATGTACATCACTGCAATTAACACCTTAGGTTCCCAGACTGAATTGTTCCTACTATGAGCGTGTGTGTGCACGCTCACCTAACTGTACTCACCTGTTTGTGGCTGCAGGGGTCTAGTCGTAGCTCATGGCCCCGCCTCTTAGCTGGCCGTTACTAGGTCCACTGTCTCAATGCTCCAAGAGCTTTATCGTGCCTCTTTTTAAAGATATGTATAAATTCTGCCTCCATCTTTCCAGATTGTTCCTTCTCCTGACAACTCTGTGACAGAAGAAATACAGTTGCCCTCTCCCGATTGAAGTTACTAAATGTTGTTGTTAGACGTACACATAGTAACTCTGCTTCCTCTCTTAGGATTCAGGGAGAGATATTCTCTGGTCCCTTTACCTGCGATGTACTAGCTCACAGAGTACCTTCTTCACCTCTTTCCCAGTTGTATGTATTTTGGCTGGGGCTCAGTGGTGCACTCTACTACTTTGGTTCGCTAGTAGCTTTTCTGTCTCCTATGCGAATAACTTCTTATATTTCTTGCCAAGCTCCTCACCCTGACTAATTCGTTCTTTCTTGTTGTCTTCCTCCTGATTTGTCGAAATTGACTTTTTATGCATTGCAGTCGTCAAATTGGAGTTCAGACTCTTTTCTTACCTATGTATATTCATTTCCTACACGGTGGCTCAATTCCTTGCTTTCCGGAGTTCTTCACCCTCTATATTTTTGCCATGCTCTAGCACATTTAGCTTTGGTCTCTGCGCCCCAGGGTAAACCATGAGTTCACTCTGATCTTCAACATTGTTGATTATGCTCCTGGATACCATTTTCTCCTCTGCTTCCCTTCACTTTCTTCCCACATACTCCATCATCTCATACACTGTTATCCCTCTAGCTATGTTTCCCATTGCACCTCATTGTTACTGCTTGTCGCACGCAAACTGACGTACGAACCACACCAAGGCTGGTCATGTACTGACTTGAAGTGCCTATCTAGTGCCTTCTTGAAGACAGCCAGGGGTCTATTGGTAATCTCCTTTATGGCAATTGAACAGTCTTAGGCCCCGAACACTTACTGTGTTGTCTCAGTGTACTCGTGGCGCCCCTGCTTTGCATTGGGGGAATATTGCATCTCTTGCCGAGTCTCTTGCTATCATAGGTGGTGATTTTCGTTTGCAAGTTTTTTACTAATCTCTCTAGGATTTTCCAAGTGTATATTATCATGTATCTCTCTCGCTTGCGTTCCAGGGAATTCAGATCAAGAGCCTTCAACCATTCCCATTAATTTAGGAGCCTCATCGTAATTACGTGTGCCGTGAAAGTTCTTTGTGCATTCTCCAGGTCTGCAATTTCGCCTGACTTGAAGAGGGCAGTTAGTGTACAGCAGTATTCCAGCCTAGAGAGAACAAGCGATTTGAAGAGAATCATCAAGGTTCTCATTATCCATCCTATCATTTTCCTAGCAGATGCGGTATATACGTTGTTGTGGTATTTGAAGGCGAGATCATCTGACATTATCACTCCCAGGTCCTTCACATTATTTTTGTTTTTCATATCTACATAGTTGAAATTTCTCTTCATTGAACTTGATATTGCCATGAGTGGCCCATTTGAAGATTTGGTTGATGTCTGCTTGGAGTCTTTCGGTGTCTTCGATGGAGGACACTGTCATGGCACCCGGGAGTCATCCGCAAAGGAACATATGGCTTACATCTCTGTCTATGTCAGATATGAGGATAAGGAATAGAATGTGAGTACTGTGCCTTGTGGAACAGAGCTTTTCAACGTAGCTGCCTCAGACTTTGCTCTGTTTACTATAGTCTTGTTCACTCTGCTTTTCATTTTCTGATTTCCTGCTTTCTTCTTCTGACAATTGACTTCTTTCTGGAGGTGTAGGTACAGGAAGATCAGCACTGTGTGGTATTGACGCATTGGAAGAGGGAAGGTCTAGATAAGCAATATCAGGTGCATTTTCCCAGTTCGGTGTTAGGAAGGATCCACCAGACAGCAGCAGCAGTTGGTTGAGCGATCAGTGTGTTCACACAATATTCTAGCAACACCAAACTTCATGGCTCTTTTTTCTCTTCTATACCATCCTCCAAAAGAACAAGTTAGAATAAGTTTTTTGTTACATACATTTCATTTAAAAAATGTTCCTATTCATGATTTTACCCTTCATATAACCTATGACTTTCTTACCTTCTAATATTTTCTTACAATGTTCACAAGCAACATGAGGTGCCCGAGTCTTGTCTTGGTCCACAACTGGCATGACAAAATATGCTTTGTAAGCTTCACACATTTTTTTTAGATGCTGTTACAGAGAACGTCTTTGCTCTTAATGAATTGACCACATATGCAGCAGAATACATCTTGAGAATGATTGCAGCTTCTAGGTGCCATTTCACTTCTTCTGATGTGTCTTCTCAGGCAGCCAGAGCTGAACTGAATGCTGGTTCATGAGCCCTTGTTTTTATATTTGTCTTTCTTGAAAGTGTTTCATAAACACCTGCTAAATGATGCTTATTTCCCAGGAACACCACAAAGGTGAAATTTTGTTACATAGTGTAATTTGGGCTGGGTACAACTAAAATGACAGCCATTGATGTTATTAGTTATTTTTCAGTTGTTAGTTAATTATCAGTTACTTGTCAGTTATTTGATATTTATCAGTTATTAGTTTTTATTAGTTATTAGTTATTTATTAGTTATTTATCAGTTATTAGTTATTCAGTTTTTTAATCAGTTATTAGCTTTTTATTAGTTATTTGTCAATTATTAGTTATTTTTTGTTATTGCGTATTTACCGTTAATTTCGCAGTTATTACCTATTTATCAGTTATTTATTAGTTATTAAATATTTATTTCTCAGTTATTAGTTATTTATGAGTTATTAGTTAATTATCAGTTATTAGATAAATAACTCAGGTATTAGTTATTTATTAGTTATTACTTATTATTTATTGATCAGTTACAAGTTATTTACTTGTTATTAATTACTTATAAGTTATTAGTTATTTATAAGTAATAGCTATTTATTAGTTATTATATATTTATTAGTCATTAGTTATTAGTAAATATTTATTTTTCAATTATTAGTTATTTGTTAGTTAATATTTACTTATAAGTTTTTTATTAGTTATTTACCAGTTATTAGTTATTTATCAGTTATCAGTTATTTATAAGTTATTAGTTATTTATTATTCACTAATTACTCATCAGTTATTAGTTATTTATCAGTTATTAGTTATTATTAAGTTATAAGTTATTTATCAGTAGTTGTTTATTAGTTACTAGTTATTTATTAGTTATTACCTATTTATCAGTTATTTATTAGTTATTATTTTTTTATCAGTTTTTATTTATTTATTAGTTATTAATTATTTATCATTTTTACGTATTTATTAGTCATTTGTCAGTTATGAGATATTTATGAGTTATTAGTTATTAATCATTTTTTCTGTTATTAGTTATTTATTAGTTATTTGTCAGTTATTTGTTATTTATTATTTGTTAGTTAATTATTAGTTATTAGTTTTTTATTAATTACTTGTTAGTTATTAATTATTTATCATTAATTTATTAATTATTACAAGTTATTTATTAGCTATAAGTTATTATTTACTTCTCAGTTATTAGTTATCAGTTACGTATCAGTTATTATTTATTAATTACTAATTATTTTTTACCTATTTATTAGTCTTTTCTCAGTTATTAGTTATTTGTCAGTTATTAATTAGTTATTAATTACTTATCAGTTAGTAATTATTTAGCAGTTATTAGTCATTAGTTATTAGTTATTTATTACTTATTATTTACTTTTTAGTTATTTATTAGTTATGACTTATTCACTATTTATTATATATTTATCACTTATTAGTTATTAATCAGTTTTTCATCATTTACTAGTTATTTGTCAGTTATTTATTATTTATTATATATTACTTAATTATTAATTGTTGGTTTTTATTAGTTATTTTTAGTTATTACCTATTTATCATTAAGTCATTGGTTATTACCTTTTTCTCAGTTATTTATTATTTATTACTTATTATTTATTTCTCAGTTGTTATTTATTTATCGGTTATTAGTTAGTTATCAGTTGTTTAATACTTATTAATTATTTATCCCTTATAAGTTATCTATCAATTATTAGTTATTCATTAGTTATTTATTAGTTATTACATATTTATCAGTTATTTATTAGTTATCAGTTTTCATTAGTTATTTTTTATTTACCCGTTTTTAGTTATGTATTAGTTATTATTTACCTGTAAGTTATTGATTACTTATCAATTAGTTCTTTTTCAGTTATTAGTTATTTATTATTCATTAATTCTTTATTAGTTATTAGGAATTCATTACTTATTATATATTTATCACTTATTAGTTATTATTAATTAATTACTTTTCAGTTTTAGGTGTTTATTAGTCATTTATGAGGTATTAGTTATTTATTAGTTATTACTTATTATTTATTGATCAGTTATTAGTTATTTATTAGTTATTAATTACTTATCAGTTAGCAATTATTTAGCAGTTATTAGTCATTAGTTATTAGTTATTTATTACTTATTATTTATTTTTTGGTTATTTATTGGTTATGACTTATTCACTATTTATTATATATTTATCACTTATTAGTTATTTCTTAGTAATTAATTACTTAGCAGTTATTAGACATTTATTAGTTATTTATTAGGTAAAAGTTATTTATTATTTATTACCTATTTATCAGTTATTTATTAGTTACTACTTATTATTTATTGATCAGTTATTAGTTATTTTTAGTTATTATTTACTTATCAGATATAAGTTATTTATTAACTATTTATTAATTGTTAGTTATTTATCAGTTATTAGTTATTAATCAGTTTTTTATCAGTTATTAATCAGTTATTATTCATTAGTTATTTATTAGTCATTACCTATTCATCAGTTATTTATTAGTTATTACCTGTTTATCAGTTATTTATTAGTTATTAATTATCCATTTCTTATTTATCAGATTTTATTTATTAGTTACTAATTACTTATCAGTTTTTACTTATTTATTAGTCATTTATTAATTATTAGTTATCTGTCAGTTATTAGGTATTAATCAATTTTTTATGAATTTTAGTTATTTATTAGTTTTTAGTCAGTTATTAGTTATTCATTATTTATTACTTAATTGTTAGCTATTAGTTTTTATTAGTTATTTTTTAGTTATTACCAATCATTAATTCATTATTTATTACCTATTTATCAGCCATTTATTAGTTATTATTTATTTTTCAGTTATTAGTTATTTATCAGTTATTAGTTGGTTATAAATTGTTTATCAGTTATTAGTTGTTTATCAGTTATAAGTTATTTACCAGTTATTAGTTATTCATTAGTTATATATTAGTTATTATATATTTATCAGTTAATTATTATTTATTAGTTTTCTTTAGTTATTATTTGTTTATCAGTTTTTAGTTATTTATTAGTTATTAATTACTTATCAGTTAATAATTATTTATAAGTTATTAGTTATTAATTATTAGATATTAGTTATTTATCAGTTATTAGTTATTAACGTTTTTTATTAATTAATCAGTAATTATTTATTTATCAGTTATTACTTATTTATTAATTATTAGTTATTAATTATTATCTGTTTATCAGTTTTTATTACCTATTATCAATTATTTATTAGTTAGATATTTATTAGTTGTTATTTATTTATCAGATTTTATTTATTTGTTAGTTATTAATTACTTATCAGGTTTTAATTATGTTTTTTATTTCTAATAAAAAACATGTTATTAAATATCAGTTATTAATTATTTATCAGTTAATATTTATTTATTACTTTTTAGTTATTAGTTATATATTAGTTAATAGTTATTCATTAGTTATTAGTTATTTATCACTTATTAGTTATTTTTTAGTTATTAATTACTTATCAGTTATTTGGTATTTCTTAGTTATTAGTTATTTGTTATTTATTTATTAGTTATTACCTATTTATCAGTTATTTATTAGTTATTGCTTATTATTTATTGATCTGTTATTAGTTATTTATTAGTTATTAATTACTTATCAGAAATAATAATAATAATAGAACTTTTCTTTGTCAGAGGAAAGAAAGTCTCCCTGATAATATTGTGTATACATAGTGTATAGTGTATACTACAGTGGCTCCCTAGTATACATAGTGTATAGTGTATACTACAGTGGCTCCCTAGTATACATAGTGTATAGTGTATACTACAGTGGCTCCCTAGTATACATAGTGTATAGTGTATACTACAGTGGCTCCCTAGTATACATAGTGTATAGTGTATACTACAGTGGCTCCCTAGTATACATAGTGTATAGTGTATACTACAGTGGCTCCCTAGTATACATAGTGCATAGTGTATACTACAGTGGCTCCCTAGTATACATAGTGTATAGTGTATACTACAGTGGCTCCCTAGTATACATAGTGTATAGTGTATACTACAGTGGCTCCCTAGTATACATAGTGTATAGTGTATACTACAATGGCTCCCTAGTATACATAGTGTATAGTGTATACTACAGTGGCTCCCTAGTATACATAGTGTATAGTGTATACTACAGTGGCTCCCTAGTATACATAGTGTATAATGTATACTACAGTGGCTCCCTAGTATACATAGCGTATAGTGTATACTACAGTGGCTCCCTAGTATACATAGTGTATAGTGTATACTACAGTGGCTCCCTAGTATACATAGTGTATAGTGTATACTACAGTGGCTCCCTAGTATACATAGTGTATAGTGTATACTACAGTGGTACCCTAGTATACATAGTGTATAGTGTATACTACAGTAGCTCCCTAGTATATATAGTGTATAATGTATACTACAGTGGCTCCCTAGTATACATAGTGTATAGTGTATACTACAGTGGCTCCCTAGTATACATAGTGTATAGTGTATACTACAGTGGCTCCCTAGTATACATAGTGCATAGTGTATACTACAGTGGCTCCCTAGTATACATAGTGTATAGTGTATACTACAGTGGCTCCCTAGTATACATAGTGTATAGTGTATACTACAGTGGCTCCCTAGTATACATAGAGTATAGTGTATACTACAATGGCTCCCTAGTATACATAGTGTATAGTGTATACTACAGTGGCTCCCTAGTATACATAGTGTATAGTGTATACTACAGTGGCTCCCTAGTATACATAGTGTATAGTGTATACTACAGTGGCTCCCTAGTATACATAGTGTATAGTGTATACTACAGTGGCTCCCTAGTATACATAGTGTATAGTGTATACTACAGTGGCTCCCTAGTATACATAGTGTATAGTGTATACTACAGTGGCTCCCTAGTATACATAGTGTATAGTGTATACTACAGTGGCTCCCTAGTATACATAGTGTATAGTGTATACTACAGTGGCTCCCTAGTATACATAGTGTATAGTGTATACTACAGTGGTACCCTAGTATACATAGTGTATAGTGTATACTACAGTAGCTCCCTAGTATACATAGTGTATAGTGTATACTACAGTGGCTCCCTAGTATACATAGTGTATAGTGTATACTACAGTGGCTCCCTAGTATACATAGTGTATAATGTATACTACAGTGGCTCCCTAGTATACATAGTGTATAGTGTATACTACAGTGGCTACCTAGTATACATAGTGTATAGTGTATACTACAGTGACTCCCTAGTATACATAGTGTATAGTGTATACTACAGTGGCTCCCTAGTATACATAGTGTATAGTGTATACTACAGTGGCTCCCTAGTATACATAGTGTATAGTGTATACTACAGTGGCTCCCTAGTATGCATAGTGTATAGTGTATACTACAGTCGCTCCCTAGTATACATAGTGTATAGTGCATACTGCAGTGGCTCCCTAGTATACATAGTGTATAGTGTATACTACAGTGGCTCCCTAGTATACATAGTGTATAGTGTATACTACAGTGGCTCCCTAGTATACATAGTGTATAGTGTATACTACAGTGGCTCCCTAGTATACATAGTGTATAGTGTATACTACAGTGGCTCCCTAGTATACATAGTGTATAGTGTATACTACAGTGGTACCCTAGTATACATAGTGTATAGTGTATACTACAGTGGCTCCCTAGTATACATAGTGTATAGTGTATACTACAGTGGTACCCTAGTATACATAGTGTATAGTGTATACTACAGTGGCTCCCTAGTATACATAGTGTATAGTGTATACTACAGTGGTACCCTAGTATACATAGTGTATAGTGTATACTACAGTGGCTCCCTAGTATACATAGTGTATAGTGTATACTACAGTGGCTCCCTAGTATACATAGTGTATAGTGTATACTACAGTGGCTCCCTAGTATACATAGTGTATAGTGTATACTACAGTGGCTCCCTAGTATACATAGTGTATAGTGTATACTACAGTGACTCCCTAGTATACATAGTGTATAGTGTATACTACAGTGGCTCCCTAGTATACATAGTGTATAGTGTATACTACAGTGGCTCCCTAGTATACATAGTGTATAGTGTATACTACAGTGGCTCCCTAGTATACATAGTGTATAGTGTATACTACAGTGGCTCCCTAGTATACATAGTGTATAGTGTATACTACAATGGCTCCCTAGTATATAGATGATAAAGGCTAAAGTGTCATTTGAAAACAGGTGAATTTGTAAATGAAGTGATAAGCCTATAGAGGCAGGTGCCAGAAGTCGCCAGAAACTTACCACAGGTCAGCTGTTTTAATAATCTTCCTGGCCTGCTAGTGTACTCGCATATAATCTAGTGATAACTGTGAATAGCAGAATACAGTGTTGTACTAGCAACTAGTATTATAATGGTACTTAGTGGAGTGGAGAGACTTTCATTAGTTTCTTTTTTCATGAAATACCAGACGTATACTATGAATCTCATATAACCTGTAGTTACCAGCGGTCGCAATATACACAACGAGAAGCAATTATTACTACAGAAAAAGCGTCCTTCCTCCAAAATTTCCACCAGTCAACTATAGTGATAATATAACATTTATTGTGGTGGAGACGAAAAAAAAACTAGGAAAGCAAGATACAGCGATAGATAAACAAGGTTTGAGGCTCGACCGTTTGTCATTGTAGGAGCTGCCAGCAATCACCGGTTCTTCAACACGCAAGTTATACTTTTGTATCAATCAAATCATATATTACTCGGGTAGATAATTTCAAGTAGATCCTTCATGTGTTAGCCCAAATCACCGACCAGTATGTTTTAAATAAGTGACCCACTGATCAGATCAGACTGGTCCGAACCCTTGACTGGTCCGAACCCTTGACTGGTCCGAACCCTTGACTGGTTTCAAACGGATTCGTTGGACAATAAAGCAGACTGTAAACGGATGGGGTTGTAGGCGCCCTTATCAAACACAAACAATAAATATAAATCAGGAACGTACACGGTAAGCTGTCCAATATACAAGTACAGTTAGAAATAGAAATACAAATAGCTAGAGCTTCATTTAAGGATGTTATTAATAGAGTATTCAAGAGGTTGCTAGCAGAATTACAGTAAATCAACCATTCAAATCATTATGGAGCTCTGTGTAGGCTGCAGTCAATCAAACAAACGGGCTTCCACATGGATAAATTGTCATTTTTGTGGAAATTGGTGTCACGCCCCTTGTGCAGATATCCAAGAACTAGCTACAAGCAGTATTAAAACAGGGAAGTGTTTTTGGGTATGCCCAAATGAGATAAATCTGTGGACTAAAATCACAAGGGTATTAAAAGAGGATAACATCAAAGCTGCTTTCATAGAAAACCTGGAAGCTTTCTACAACAGATGGGAACATAAAAAGTCTGGGCTGAATGGTACTGCCCTTGATACTGGCCATGTAGTCAGAAACTGTAAGGCTGGAGGTGATGTTCTGGTAGTCAGTAAATGTGGGGCTGATTGTGCTGTCCTGGGAGACAGTAATGGTGAAGCTGGAGGTGCTGTCCTGGGAGACAGTAATAGTGAAGTGGGAGGTGCTGTCCTGGGAGACAGTAATGGTGAAGCTGGAGATTTTGTCCAGGTAGTCGGGAATTTTACTCAGGAAGGAATACATATAAATGACCTCATAGGGGACAGGAGCCGTAGTGGGGAAACAAGTGTAGTCAAAGATAAGATAAAACCAATATTGGAAACTAGAAATACCACAGGAAATAGCAAACAAGAGGACTCCACTAGCAATAGTGAGGATATATTACCAAAAACAACTGATGGGAGCTCCATTGTTGGTGCTAGGGAGGATAGGAATAAGACAGGGAAACATGCACCAACAGGGAATACAGTCACAGAAACCCAAGGCAAACGGAAACCAAGCCTGTGCACATACTATGCACTTGGTATCTGCAGGCATGGGAAATCTGGAAAAACAGACGGGACGTGCAACTATGACCACCCTAGAAAATGCCGTGCCCACATGACAACAGGAAAATGCAAACTCCCTTCCTGTAAGCTTTTTCACCCTGAAATGTGTACCTCTTCAGTACAGGAAAGACTGTGCTATAACTTAAATTGCCAGGCACACCATCTAAAGGGGACAAAAAGATACAAAACATCCAGGCCATGGGAAAACCTGGGTAGCCACAGCCACTCAAGAGAGAGAGGTTTTTTAGTGCCAGGAAGGAAGAAAAACTGGCAGGAAATGGCAGAAATCGTACACCAAATCCAGTCATTCCTGGAGTGGAACCACAGTCGATGGCCTCTACTCCAAACCAACAGATACAGATACTAATGCCAGAAAAAAAATCCCCCCCCCAGTACCAACAATACCACCAGTCCGATGACATTCTTCTTTGCAAATATACAGGGTCTAAAGCCAGCAACAAACAACAAAATACCTTTCATCCGTGGACTGCTTGCAGAGGCAAAGGCAATGTTCGCGGCTTTCACTGAGACCCACATAAAGGATCACTTGGACAACGAAATATGGATCCCAGGTTACAACCTATACAGATGTGACAGAGTGAACAGTCAAAAAGGGGGGGGGGGGTTGGCCTGTACATTGCAGAGTCACTTGTTTACACAGAACTGCTTAATGCCTCAAATGATGTAGTGGAAATTTTAGCAGTAAAGGTCGAGAACCAAAACCTAGTCATTGTGGTAGTCTACAAGCCTCCGGATGCAACATCCCAGCAATTCCAGGAACAGCTGTTAAAAATTGACCACTGTCTGGAAAATCTTCCAGCTCCTGCACCCAACATCTTGCTCCTGGGGGATTTTAACTTAAGGCACCTAAAATGGAGGAATACAGCAAATAATATTGTTGCAGTAATAACACCAGGAGGCAGCTCTGATGAAAACTCACACTCATACGAGCTTTTAAATCTCTGCACAAAATTCAATTTAAACCAGCAAATAATAGAGCCTACTAGACTGGAGAATACACTAGACCTCATCTTCACTAACAATGATGATCTGATAAGAAATGTCACCATATGAAAAACAATATACTCAGATCACAACATAATTGAGGTTCAGACATGTATGCGTGGAGCCCAAGACCGACATAATGAGATTAGTCACGAGGGAGCATTCACCAAATTCAACTTCAATAACAAAAACATAAAGTGGGACCAAGTAAACCAAGTCCTAACCGATATAAGCTGGGAAGATATACTAAGCAACACAGACCCCAACTTATGCCTAGAACAGATTAACTTGGTGGCACTCGATGTATGCACAAGGCTTATTCCTCTAAGAAAAAGGAGGAGTAGATGTAAAATAGAAAGAGACAGGCGCTCCCTTTACAGGCGACGGAAAAGAATAACAGAGCGGCTAAAAGAGGTCAATATATCTGAAATGCGTAGGGAGACACTGGTCAGAGAAAAAGCAAGCATCGAACTTAAGCTAAAGGAATCTTATAGGAGTCAGGAATCGCGGGAAGAACTAAAAGCCATAAATGAAATCGAAAAAAAACCAAAGTATTTCTTCTCCTATGCCAAATCAAAGTCGAGAACAACGTCCAGTATTGGGCCCCTACTTAAACAAGATGGATTCTACACAGATGACAGCAAGGAAATGAGTGAGCTACTCAAGTCCCAATATGACTCAGTTTTTAGCAAGCCGCTAACCAGACTGAGAGTCGAAGATCAAAATGAATTTTTTATGATAGAGCCACAGAATTTGGTTAACACAAGCCTATCCGATGTTATCCTGACGCCAAATGACTTCGAACAGGCGATAAATGACATGCACATGCACTCTGCCCCAGGGCCAGACTCATGGAACTCCGTGTTCATCAAGAACTGCAAGAAGCCCCTATCACGAGCCTTTTCCATCCTATGGAGAGGGAGCATGGACACGGGGGTCGTCACACAGTTACTAAAAACAACAGACATAGCCCCACTCCTCAAAGGGGGCAGTAAAGCAACAGCAAAGAACTACAGACCGATAGCACTAACATCCCATATCATAAAAATCTTTGAAAGGGTCCTAAGAAGCATGATCACCACCCATCTAGAAACCCATCAGTTACACAATCCAGGGCAACATGGGTTTAGAACAGGTCGCTCCTGTCTGTCTCAACTATTGGATCACTACGACAAGATCCTAGATGCACTAGAAGACTAAAAGAATGCAGATGTAATATATACAGACTTTGCAAAAGCCTTCGACAAGTGTGACCATGGCGTAATAGCACACAAAATGCGTGCTAAAGGAATAACAGGAAAAGTCGGTCGATGGATCTATAATTTCCTCACTAACAGAACACAGAGAGTAGTCGTCAACAGAGTAAAGTCCGAGGCAGCTACGGTGAAAAGCTCTGTTCCACAAGGCACAGTACTTGCTCCCATCTTGTTCCTCATCCTCATATCCGACATAGACAAGGATGTCAGCCACAGCACCGTGTCTTCCTTTGCAGATGACACCCGAATCTGCATGACAGTGTCTTCCATTGCAGACACTGCAAGGCTCCAGGCGGACATCAACCAAATCTTTCAGTGGGCTGCAGAAAACAATATGAAGTTCAACGATGAGAAATTTCAATTGCTCAGATATGGTAAACACGAGGAAATTAAATCTTCATCAGAGTACAAAACAAATTCTGGCCACAAAATAGAGCGAAAATCCAACGTCAAAGACCTGGGAGTGATCATGTCAGAGGATCTCACCTTCAAGGACCATAACATTGTATCAATCGCATCTGCTAGAAAAATGATAGGATGGATAATGAGAACCTTCAAAACTAGGGAGGCCAAGCCCATGATGACACTCTTCAGGTCACTTGTTCTATCTAGGCTGGAATATTGCTGCACACTAACAGCACCTTTCAAGGCAGGTGAAATTGCTGACCTAGAAAATGTACAGAGAACCTTCACGGCGCGCATAACGGAGATAAAACACCTCAATTACTGGGAGCACTTGAGGTTCCTAAACCTGTATTCCCTGGAACGCAGGTGGGAGAGATACATGATTATATACACCTGGAAAATCCTAGAGGGACTAGTACCGAACTTGCACACGAAAATCACTCACTACGAAAGTAAAAGACTTGGCAGAGGATGCAACATCCCCCAATGAAAAGCAGGGGTGTCACTAGCACGTTAAGAGACCATACAATAAGTGTCAGGGGCCAGAGACTGTTCAACTGCCTCCCAGCATACATAAGGGGGATTACCAACAGACCCCTGGCAGTCTTCAAGCTGGCACTGGACAAGCACCTAAAGTCGGTTCCTGACCAGCCGGGCTGTGGCTCGTACGTTGGTTTGCGTGCAGCCAGCAGTAACAGCCTGGTTGATCAGGCTCTGATCCACCAGGAGGCCTGGTCACAGACCGGGCCGCGGGGGCGTTGACCCCTGGAACTCTCTCCAGGTAAACTCCAGGTAATTATTTATTCATTATTTTTTATCAGTTATTAGTTATTTATCCATTATTAGTTAATTACAGATTAATTATCTGTTAATAGATATTTACAAGTTATCAGTTATTTATTAGTTATTAGTTATTAGTCATTTATTAGTTATTAGCTATTAGTCATTTATTAGTTATTATTTAATTATTAGGTATTACTTATTTATTAGTAATATTTATTTATAAGTTATTAGTTAATTATTAGTTATTAATTACTTATCAGTTATTATTTATTTATCAGTTATTAGCTATTAATCAGTCATCAGTTATTAGTTATTTATTAATTAGTTTTTATCAGTTATCTGTTATTAGTTATTTATTTAGTTATTTATTAGATATTTGTCAGTTATTTGTTATTTATTATTTATTAGTTAATTATTAGTTATTAACTTTTTATTAGTTATTTATTAATTATTACCTATTAATAATTTATTTATTAGTTATTAGTTTTTGTTTATTTCTCAGTTATTAGTTATTTATCAGTTATTAGTTATCAGTTGTTTATCAGTTATTAGTTTTTTATAAATTATTAGATATTCATTAGATATTTATTAGTCCATATTAAACAGTTATTCATTAGTTTTTAGTATACAATAAGAGCTAGGTGGGACTTGCTGGAAGTCAAGGCCCATCGCACACAAAACCTCCTTTACTCCCTCCCTCCAACCTTCCCTAGGCTGACCCCTACCCCGCCTTCCCTCCAATACAGATTTATAAACTCTCAAAGTCATTCCATGTCGTTCCATCCTTTCTACATGTTCAAACCACCTCAACAACCCCTCCTCAGCCCTCTCTATAATAATTTTGGTAATCCCGCACGTCTTCCTAATTTCCAAACCACGAATACTCTGCATTATATTCACACCATATATTGCTCTCAGACATGACATTTTCACTGCCTCTAGCCTCTCCTTGTTGCAGCATTCAGCACCAATGTTTCACACCAACATAAGAGCATTGGTATAACTATACTCTCATACATTCGTCTCTTTGTTTAAATTGACAAATTTCTTTGTCTCCAATGACTCCTAAATGCACCACTCACCTTTTTTTCCCCTCATCAGTTTTACGATTCAACTTGTCTTTCATAGACCCACCTGCTGGCACATCCACTCCTAAGTATCTGAATACATTCACCTTCTCCATACTCTCTCCCTCCAATCTGATAACTAATATTTCGTCACCTAATATTTTTGTTTTTCTCATTACCTTATTCTTACCGATATTCACTTTGAACTTCCTTCTTTGGCATACCCTACCAAACTCAGTCACCAACCTCTGCAGTTTTTCATCAGAATCTCCCAAAAGCACAGTGTCATCAGCAAAGAGCAACTGTGACAACTCCCACTTTGTGTTAGAATCTTTATCTTTTCACTCCTCACCTCTTGCCAACCCCCGAGCATTCACTTCTCTTTCATCCCCATCTATAAACTGGATTCCTTTATAATTAATAAAATTTGGGAAGAATTTAGGATATATTAGACAAGTTAAATTCTTAATGCTTGGGTAGAATACAATCTGTTTCACCTACATCATCAAAAAAATCAGGTGTTATTAGGAAATTATGATATTTTGACATCACCTGTTTACTGTAACCTTATTTGTATATATATATATATATATATATATATATATATATATATATATATATATATATATATATATATATATATATATATATGCAAGGAATTCGCAAGAGCAGGAGAAATATACACAAACACTAATCTCAGGCTGAAGGAGACTCGAGCCTACGAACCTTGGAACAAGGTACGCAGCGCTTTACCAATCTACCCACACTGGACCAATACCTTAAAGTCCAGCTTGCGCTAAACTTTTATCCAAGGCAGCCAGCTTTCAGGGAGAAGGCTTGGTAAAGCACTGCGTACCTTGTTCCAAGGGTCGTAGGTTCGAGTCTCCTTCAGTCAGAGATCAGTGTTTGTGTATATTTCGTCTGCTCTTGCGAATTCCTTGCATATATATACATACATACATACATATATATATATATATATATATATATATATATATATATATATATATATATATATATATATATATATATATATATATATATATATATGTCGTGCCGAATATGTAAAACTGGTCAATTAGCAAGAACTCATTTAAAATTAAGTCCTTTCTGACATTTTCTCTTATACGTTTCAACATATATTTTTTTCATTAATGTTAATGTAAAAATTTTTGATTTTGCACGAAAAGAATATTAGAAAACTTGCCTAACCTTATTATGACAAGTGCAATTTACTTTAGCCTAACCCAACTAAATATATTTTATATACGTTTACAATAATTTAGTACTAAACAAACACAATCAAATATATTTTTTTCGTTAGGTTTAGAACGATTTTGGCGAAATTATTGCATACACAAATTTTCACTTGTCCTATATGGCAAGATAAGCGTTGCTATTTAAGCCAAGATCGCAAGTTCTGCCTATTCGGCACGACATATCTATATATATATATATATGTATATATGTATATATGTATATATGTATATATGTATATATATATATATATATAGATATATATGTAGGTAGTAGGTTGGTAGACAGCAACCACCCAGGGAAGTACTACCGTCCTGCCAGATGACTGTGAAACAAAAACCTGTAACTGTTTTGCATGATGGTAGGATTGCTGGTTTCTTTTTCTGTCTCATAAACACGCTAAGATAACAGGGATATCTTGCTACTCCTACTTACACTTTGGTCACACTTCACAGACACGCACATGCATATATATATATACATACATCTAGGTTTTTCTCCTTTTTCTAAATAGCTCTTGTTCTTTTTTTATTTCTTCTATTGTCCATGGGGAAGTGGAAAAGAATCTTTCCTCCGTAAGCCATGCGTGTCGTATGAGGCGACTAAAATGCCGGGAGCAATGGGCTAGTAACCCCTTCTCCTGTATACAATTACTAAAAAAGAGAAGAAGAAAAACTTTATAAAACTGGGTTGCTTAAATGTGCGTGGATGTAGTGCGGATGACAAGAAACAGATGATTGCTGATGTTATGAATGAAAAGAAGTTGGATGTCCTGGCCCTAAGCGAAACAAAGCTGAAGGGGGTAGGAGAGTTTCAGTGGGGGGAAATAAATGGGATTAAATCTGGAGTATCTGAGAGAGTTAGAGCAAAGGAAGGGGTAGCAGTAATGTTAAATGATCAGTTATGGAAGGAGAAAAGAGAATATGAATGTGTAAATTCAAGAATTATGTGGATTAAAGTAAAGGTTGGATGCGAGAAGTGGGTCATAATAAGCGTGTATGCACCTGGAGAAGAGAGGAATGCAGAGGAGAGAGAGAGATTTTGGGAGATGTTAAGTGAATGTATAGGAGCATTTGAACCAAGTGAGAGAGTAATTGTGGTAGGGGACTTGAATGCTAAAGTAGGAGAAACTTTTAGAGAGGGTGTGGTAGGTAAGTTTGGGGTGCCAGGTGTAAATGATAATGGGAGCCCTTTGATTGAACTTTGTATAGAAAGGGGTTTAGTTATAGGTAATACATATTTTAAGAAAAAGAGGATAAATAAGTATACACGATATGATGTAGGGCGAAATGACAGTAGTTTGTTGGATTATGTATTGGTAGATAAAAGACTGTTGAGTAGACTTCAGGATGTACATGTTTATAGAGGGGCCACAGATATATCAGATCACTTTCTAGTTGTAGCTACACTGAGAGTAAAAGGTAGATGGGATACAAGGAGAATAGAAGCATCAGGGAAGAGAGAGGTGAAGGTTTATAAACTAAAAGAGGAGGCAGTTAGGGTAAGATATAAACAGCTATTGGAGGATAGATGGGCTAATGAGAGCATAGGCAATGGGGTCGAAGAGGTATGGGGTAGGTTTAAAAATGTAGTGTTAGAGTGCTCAGCAGAAGTTTGTGGTTACAGGAAAGTGGGTGCAGGAGGGAAGAGGAGCGATTGGTGGAATGATGATGTAAAGAGAGTAGTAAGGGAGAAAAAGTTAGCATATGAGAAGTTTTTACAAAGTAGAAGTGATGCAAGGAGGGAAGAGTATATGGAGAAAAAGAGAGAAGTTAAGAGAGTGGTGAAGCAATGTAAAAAGAGAGCAAATGAGAGAGTGGGTGAGATGTTATCAACAAATTTTGTTGAAAATAAGAAAAAGTTTTGGAGTGAGATTAACAAGTTAAGAAAGCCTAGAGAACAAATGGATTTGTCAGTTAAAAATAGGAGAGGAGAGTTATTAAATGGAGAGTTAGAGGTATTGGGAAGATGGAAGGAATATTTTGAGGAATTGTTAAATGTTGATGAAGATAGGGAAGCTGTGATTTCGTGTATAGGGCAAGGAGGAATAACATCTTGTAGGAGTGAGGAAGAGCCAGTTGTGAGTGTGGGGGAAGTTCGTGAGGCAGTAGGTAAAATGAAAGGGGGTAAGGCAGCCGGGATTGATGGGATAAAGATAGAAATGTTAAAAGCAGGTGGGGATATAGTTTTGGAGTGGTTGGTGCAATTATTTAATAAATGTATGGAAGAGGGTAAGGTACCTAGGGATTGGCAGAGAGCATGCATAGTTCCTTTGTATAAAGGCAAAGGGGATAAAAGAGAGTGCAAAAATTATAGGGGGATAAGTCTGTTGAGTGTACCTGGTAAAGTGTATGGTAGAGTTATAATTGAAAGAATTAAGAGTAAGACGGAGAATAGGATAGCAGATGAACAAGGAGGCTTTAGGAAAGGTAGGGGGTGTGTGGACCAGGTGTTTACAGTGAAACATATAAGTGAACAGTATTTGGATAAGGCTAAAGAGGTGTTTGTGGCATTTATGGATTTGGAAAAGGCGTATGACAGGGTGGATAGGGGGGCAATGTGGCAGATGTTGCAAGTGTATGGTGTAGGAGGTAGGTTACTGAAAGCAGTGAAGAGTTTTTACGAGGATAGTGAGGCTCAAGTTAGAGTATGTAGGAAAGAGGGAAATTTTTTCCCAGTAAAAGTAGGCCTTAGACAAGGATGTGTGATGTCACCGTGGTTGTTTAATATATTTATAGATGGGGTTGTAAGAGAAGTAAATGCGAGGGTCTTGGCAAGAGGCGTGGAGTTAAAAGATAAAGAATCACACACAAAGTGGGAGTTGTCACAGCTGCTCTTTGCTGATGACACTGTGCTCTTGGGAGATTCTGAAGAGAAGTTGCAGAGATTGGTGGATGAATTTGGTAGGGTGTGCAAAAGAAGGAAATTAAAGGTGAATACAGGAAAGAGTAAGGTTATGAGGATAACAAAAAGATTAGGTGATGAAAGATTGAATATCAGATTGGAGGGAGAGAGTATGGAGGAGGTGAACGTATTCAGATATTTGGGAGTGGACGTGTCAGCGGATGGGTCTATGAAAGATGAGGTGAATCATAGAATTGATGAGGGAAAAAGAGTGAGTGGTGCACTTAGGAGTCTGTGGAGACAAAGAACTTTGTCCTTGGAGGCAAAGAGGGGAATGTATGAGAGTATAGTTCTACCAACGCTCTTATATGGGTGTGAAGCGTGGGTGATGAATGTTGCAGCGAGGAGAAGGCTGGAGGCAGTGGAGATGTCATGTCTGAGGGCAATGTGTGGTGTGAATATAATGCAGAGAATTCGTAGTTTGGAAGTTAGGAGGAGGTGCGGGATTACCAAAACTGTTGTCCAGAGGGCTGAGGAAGGGTTGTTGAGGTGGTTCGGACATGTAGAGAGAATGGAGCGAAACAGAATGACTTCAAGAGTGTATCAGTCTGTAGTGGAAGGAAGGCGGGGTAGGGGTCGGCCTAGGAAGGGTTGGAGGGAGGGGGTAAAGGAGGTTTTGTGTGCGAGGGGCTTGGACTTCCAGCAGGCATGCGTGAGCGTGTTTGATAGGAGTGAATGGAGACAAATGGTTTTTAATACTTGACGTGCTGTTGGAGTGTGAGCAAAGTAACATTTATGAAGGGATTCAGGGAAACCGGCAGGCCGGACTTGAGTCCTGGAGATGGGAAGTACAGTGCCTGCACTCTGAAGGAGGGGTGTTAATGTTGCAGTTTAAAAACTGTAGTGTAAAGCACCCTTCTGGCAAGACAGTGATGGAGTGAATGATGGTGAAAGTTTTTCTTTTTCGGGCCACCCTGCCTTGGTGGGAATCGGCCGGTGTGATAATAAAATAAATAAATATATATATATATATATATATATATATATATATATATTTATATATATATAAATATATATATATATATATATATATATATATATATATATATATATATATATATATATATATATATATATATATATATATGCAATAAGATCACAGTAAACAGGTGATTTCAAAATATGCAAAACAACCACTCTGAAAGAATAGAGAAATTCCAAGCGAGTTCCTTGATAATGTGAGTAGTCACGAAAGCGCTTGGAATTTCTCTATTCTTTCAGAGTGGTTGTTTTGCATATATATATATATATATATATATATATATATATATATATATATATATATATATATATATATATATATATATATATATATATATATATAATATAGGGAGGTACCACCTCTAGAACTGTTATAGGGACCCTCATCCTCAGAGAAAAGAATAAACTTGCTTCAGGGAAAACTCAAGGTTGTCCCTGAAACTGTTTGAGAATTTTCTCCTACCACCCCCTATATTTTATGTATATTTTATTTAAAGACAAAATACATTGACAAAACATTCACACAAATACGATAGAAAGTAAAACAACATAGGTGACTCAGAGCTATATCTCGAATACTTCGTCCAGCTCCCCGGCGGTGGGCCGCGTGCACAGAATGCTGCAGGCATTTCCTCTCTGGATTGCAACACTGAGTCTCTGAAAGAGGAAGCTGGTCGCCCTGTGATCCTTGGTTTCTATGATGAGCTTTTCACCCAGCTCTATTAGGAACTTTAGAGCACACTTGCCCCATGCTCCAGGGATCTCCGACCCTATTGGGATGAACTTATAGCAAGATGGAAGGTCTTCATATTTGCGGATCTTCTGGGTCTCCCTGTGGCTGGCAGCTCCACCCCCTTCCACTACGGAGAATGGCAAGTAGGTGTCTACCAATGTGGCGGCACATGTGTAGTCCCAGGCAATCTGGTTTCCATCCTTCCACGGTAGCATAGTGGCTCCATCAGGACGCTTTTGACTTCCGTCATGCCTGGCATACTTCCCTTCTGCTGTGTGACACACGAGACCATGAAGTCCGAATTGATCAGCTGTCGCCCTGCCGCAAATACACTTATGTTCGGTGAGGATGGGGGCGGCTAGGCAAAGAGCAACACCAATCCGAATGGCCTGTAGGTCTAGCGCCCAAGGAGGAATTGGGAACAGCTAACAGGAAATCTCCTGTGTGTGGTGCCTTCACTGCCAGGAGACGAGCTTTGTCCTTTCCTGAGGCATTGGAGAGCATTGTGTTGGCGATTTTTTCCATGATCGGTTTGTCCCAGTGGGACTGTTCGTGTTCTTTAGGAGGAGCTGGTTTACTGGAGGAATCTGTAAGGGTGTCCCACCGAATCGCTGCTTCAGTAAACCTGGGCTCTTGAGCTCCTACCACGTCTCTCAAGTGTTCGGGAACAATCTTCTTGACTAATGCACTGGAAGCCAAACACGAAGACAGAAAAGCAGGTAAAGCAACATGCGTTGCTTTGCGCACCCCTATACCTCCCAGTCGCACTGGGAGCGTTGCCTGATCCCATTGCTGATCCTCTAGTGACAGGTTCAGTGCCTTCTTAAGGGTTGACCTCAGGTGTGCGTCATATTCATCGAGTGTTGGGTTGTCAAAAGAGGGTGCACACCTCAGGAAGTAAGTGAGTCTTAGAATAGTAAGGCACCTTGGGCATCAAGACTGCTTATTCTCTCCCCCATTCTCATCAGGTCATTCAATTTGTCCTTGATGACTGTGTCGATGGCCTGGTGACCCAGCGGTGCTCCCAGGAGGGTACTGTTGGACATATATATATATATATATATATATATATATATATATATATATATATATATATATATATATATATATATATATATATATATATATATATATATATATGTCGTGCCGAATATGTAAAACTGGTCAATTAGCAAAAACTCATTTAAAATTAAGTCCTTTCTGAAATTTTCTCGTATACGTTTAGAGATATATTTTTTTTTATTAATGATAATGTAAAAAAATTTAACTTTGCACCAAAAGAATCTTAGAAAACTTATCTAACCTTATTATAACAAGAACAATTTATTTTAGCCTAACCCAACTAAATATATTTTAAATACGTTTACAATAATTTAATACTAAACAAACACAATCAAATATATTTTTTTCGTTAGGTTCAGAATGATTTTGGCGAAATTATTGCATACACAAATTTTCACTTGTCCTGTATGGCAGGATAAGCGTTGCTATTTAAGCCAAGATCGCAAGTTCTGCCTATTCGGCACGACATATATATATATATATATATATATATATATATATATATATATATATATATATATATATATATATATATATATATATATATATATATATATATATATATATATATATATATATATATATATATATATATGTATATATATATATATATATATATATATATATATATATATATATATATATATATATATATATATATATATATGGCCTGTGGGTCTAGTCGAGTGCCCAAGGAGGAATTGGGAACAGCTAACAGGAAATCTCCTGTGTGTGGTGCCTTCACTGCCAGGAGACGAGCTTTGTCCTTTCCTGAGGCATTGGAGAGCATTGTGTTGGCGATTTTTTCCATGATCGGTTTGTCCCAGTGGGACTGTTTGTGTTCTTTGGGAGGAGCTGGTTTACTGGAGGAATCTGTAAGGGTGTCCCACCGAATCGCTGCTTCAGTAAACCTGGGGTCTTGAGCTCCTACCACGTCTCTCAAGTGTTCGGGAACAATCTTCTTGACTAATGCACTGGAAGCCAAACACGAAGACAGAAAAGCAGGTAAAGCAACATGCGTTGCTTTGCGCACCCCTATACCTCCCAGTCGCACTGGGAGCGTTGCCTGATCCCATTGCTGATCTTCTAGTGACAGGTTCAGTGCCTTCTTAAGGGTTGACCTCAGGTGTGCGTCATATTCATCGAGTGTTGGGTTGTCAAAAGAGGGTGCACACCTCAGGAAGTAAGTGAGTCTTAGAATAGTAAGGCACCTTGTGAGGAGATACAGAGCATCATGGGCATCAAGACTGCTTATTCTCTCCCCCATTCTCATCAGGTCATTCAATTTGTCCTTGATGACTGTGTCGATGGCCTGGTGACCCAGCGGTGCTCCCTGGAGGGTACTGTTGGACATATATATATATATATATATATATATATATATATATATATATATATATATATATATATATATATATATATATATATATATATATATATATACTCTTTCCTGTATTCACCTTTAATTTTCTTCTTTTGCACACCCTACCAAATTCATCCACCAATCTCTGCAACTTCTCTTCAGAATCTCCCAAGAGCACAGTGTCATCAGCAAAGAGCAGCTGTGACATATATATTTGACATATATATTTATATATATATATATTATATATATATATATATTATATATATATATTTATATATATATATTCATATATATATATTATATATATATATATTTATATACATATATATATATTATATATATATATTTATACATATATATATTATATATATACATATATATATATATATATATATATATATATATATATATATATATATATATATATATATATATATATATATATACATATATATATATATATATATATATATATATATATATATATATATATATATATATATATTATATACTCATATATATATATATATTAATAAACAAAATACATTTACAGAAAAAAACATAAACATGAATACAATGGAACAATGTATCAAAGATGATGAATTTCCTCCAGCTCCTCCGAGGCTGGACGTGAGCCAAGTATGCAGCAAGCATTTGCCATCTGGATGGCGATGCTGAGGCGCTGGAACATGAAAGTGGCTGCCCTTGGGTCCCTGGTGGTGTCGATGAGTCTGGAACCCAATTCTTTAAGGAAACGTGTGGCATTTTTTCCCCATGATCCCAAGGTCTCTGATCCCACTGGGACAAATTGATACTGTTGGCTTATGTCTCTGTACTTGCTGATCTTGTACTCCTCCCTGTGGTCAGCAGCTCCTCCCTGTCGCCCCACACTGTGATGGATATAGGTGTCAGCCAGTGTGGACACACAGGTATAGTCCCATGCTAAGAGCTTGCCATTCTTCCAAGGATAGATGGTGATCCCGTCGGGGCGGTTTGCTGGGTTGTGGGTATTGTTTGCTGCAAGTGATCGTGGCTCCCTCTCGGCAGGGCATCCAGCTGTAGCAAGGGTTCTCTTAATGATGTCGTTGACCTCATTGTGTCTTGCATGCCAGCCCTTGGTTTTGGAACAGTTAAGACCATGTAGACCGTATTGGTCTGCTTGCACTTCGCCGCAAATACACATATATTCTGTGTGAATTGGGGCAGCAAGGCGCAGAGCCACTGCAATACGGAGGGTCTTAGGGTCGAGTCGCGTTCCCATTGCCGATATGGGAACTGTTTGGAGGAAGTCCCCGGAGTGAGGTGCACTCACAGCCTGGAGACGGGCAATCTCCCTATCTGATGTTGCAGCCCTGAGCATGTTGGCAAGCACCTTTTCAGCAATTGGGCTATCCCAGCTTGACTGTTTGTGAGCCAGTGCTGCACTAGGGTTTGGTGCTGGAGCAGCAAGAGTCTCCCATTCGGTGATGGCACTGACATAGCTAGGGTCTTCTATTCCTGCTGAGTCACTGAGGGTGTCAGGAAGAATTTGTCTTATCAACTCGTTTGATGCAATGGAAGAGGATAGGAAAGCTGGTAGAGCAATCTGGGAGGATCTGCGTACTCCTAGCCCTCCAAGCCTGACCGGAAGTGAGGCTTGCAACCACTGTCCATCGTCAAGGGAAAGATTCAATACACTCTCTAGCATGGCCTTCAGGAGAGAGTCATATTCCTTGAGTTTTGGACTGCTGAAGGCTGGGGAGCATCTCAGAAAATAGGTAAGTTTTGGGGTTGACAGGCACCTGGTGAGTAGGTAGAAGGCATCGTGTGTGTCAATGTCTTTCATCCTGCTTTCCATCGTCCGGAGGTCTGAGACTTTTTTTCCTAGGACCAGATCGATGGCATTGGACCCAAGAGGAGCACCGAGGAGAGTGCTATTGGCTGGATCAATGGCTCGTGCTCCTGGTAAAACGGTACTAATATTCTGGATCAACTGTTGATTGGTAGAAACTATTTCACATTTGGTGGGGTTTAAAGAAAGGCCCAGGCTTTCTCCCATGTCTTTAATTTTACTGATGTCCTCCAGGAGAGATTCTGTTGTGCCAGCTAGGGTACCGTCGTCCAGGAACAAGATATTGAGCTCGCTGGAGAGTGCCTCCGTGACTTCCTTGATGACCAAACAAAATAGAAAGGGGGCGAGAGGGTCCCCCTGTTGCACGCCCTCACACGAGTCAATTTCATGGTCCCCAAACAATAGTTTGGAAGTCACACTATAACACGATTCTATGAAGGGATAAAGGGAAGGGAAGTTTCTGTAAACTGCTTGGAGAGCAGCATCCCTTCTGACTGAGTTGAAAGCATTGGCAAAGTCCAATTTGACCAAGGCTTTTTCATAGGACATGTTTTTGATATATACTCGTGCTGCGTGGGCAGCTGCTTCACAGCCCTGTTGAACGCCGAAACCGAGCTGAGTTGCTTTCAGCATTTCAGCAGCCTCTTGACTCACCCTTCTTACTGCAGTCTTGGCGACTAGGCGCCGAAGGGTGTTACCCACTGCAATGGGCCTGATTCCGCCATCCTTTTTCCGGAGGGCACACAATGAGGCACCAAAGAAAAAGGGTCTGATGGCCTCTGGGACACCGCCAGCCAGGCACAGGTTGGAAAATTTGGTGAGTTCAGACAGCAGCCTCTCTGAAACCTCACCAAGTGCTGGATTGAGTATTTGTTTTAAGTGTTGAGGCCTTAAACCGGTGAAACCTCCTGCTGAACCCTGTGGAAATGACATAGCAGCTTTATACACATCAGCATCCTGTAAGGTTAGATGTTCTTCGCCTGCTGCAATGTCAGGGAGGTCAATGTTGGTACTGGGAGCCCTGGGTGGATGTTTGTCCTTCAGAGCTTGCGCCGTGCTGACGTCCTTGGGAGCGATGGTATCCTCACTGGTTATAAGTCTCAAAGCTCCAATAGTATTACCCTCTTCTATTTTTTTGCTAATTTGGGCTCTGATTTTTGAGGTGTCGGGTGTCCTGTTGTTGGCATTTGCCCGGCGGGTGTTTGTCGCCCTAGGGGGAGACGGACGAGGTTGTCATCCCTTGGGAATGCATTTATTGCCCTAATAACATGTGTTGCTAGTGACTTGTCCCTCCTTGGTGGGACAGCCAAACAGGCATTGCCAAATATATATATATATATATATATATATATATATATATATATATATATATATATATATATATATATATATGGCCTGTGGGTCTAGTCGAGTGCCCAAGGAGGAATTGCGAACAGCTAACAGGAAATCTCCTGTGTGTGGTGCCTTCACTGCCAGGAGACGAGCTTTGTCGTTTCCCGAGGCATTGGAGAGCATTGTGTTGGCGATTTTTTCCATGATCGGTTTGTCCCAGTGGGACTGTTTGTGTTCTTTGGGAGGAGCTGGTCTACTGGAGGAAGCAGATGGGAAGCAGGTGGTGTGGGACTATACATGTGCATCTACCTTGGCTGATACCTATCTCCAATACACCAGGGAGGAAGGAGGGGCAGCTGCCAGCTTCAGGGAGTCCCAAAAGTCTAGAAAATATGGAGAACTTGCCCATCATTATATGTTTGTTCCCATAGGCTCAGAGACCCTTGGCTCATGGGGAAAGAGTGCATCTAAATTCCTTAAGGAGCTGGGAAAAAGACTCATCAGGGTAACTAGGGATCCCAGGGCAGCTAGTTTTCTGTTCCAGCGGCTCAGTGCGGCTGCTCAAAGGGGTAATGCCTGCTGTATTTTGGGCACACGCCCCAGCTCTGAGGAGCTGGATGAGATTTTCACCTTATAATCGGTGATACACACGTAACAACATGTACCGTATATGCCACCTTTATATCAACAATGTATCTCTTAAATCTTCTGTACCATATTATGTAATAAAATATTCCTATTAGTAAAAAAAATAAATATGAAAAGATGGGGTGGTAGGGGAAGTGGAATATTCAAACGGCTTCAGGAAGAAATCCAAATATTTTTCCTTGAAGCCTTTTTATCCACTTCTCCGAGGCTATGGGTCCCACAATTTACACCAGAGGTGGACCCCATTATATATATATATATATATATATATATATATATATATATATATATATATATATATATATATATATATATATATATATATATATATATATATATGCATATATATATATATATATATATATATATATATATATATATATATATATATATATATATATATATATATATATATATATATGTATATATTTATATATATATATATATATATATATATATATATATAAATATATATATATATATTTATATATATATATATATATATGTATATATATATGTATATATATATATATATATGTATATATATATATAAAAGAGAGTGCAAAAATTATAGGGGGATAAGTCTGTTGAGTGTACCTGGTAAAGTGTATGGTAGAGTTATAATTGAAAGAATTAAGAGTAAGACGGAGAATAGGATAGCAGATGAACAAGGAGGCTTTAGGAAAGGTAGGGGGTGTGTGGACCAGGTGTTTACAGTGAAACATATAAGTGAACAGTATTTAGATAAGGCTAAAGAGGTCTTTGTGGCATTTATGGATTTGGAAAAGGCGTATGACAGGGTGGATAGGGGGGCAATGTGGCAGATGTTGCAAGTGTATGGTGTAGGAGGTAGGTTACTGAAAGCAGTGAAGAGTTTTTACGAGGATAGTGAGGCTCAAGTTAGAGTATGTAGGAAAGAGGGAAATTTTTTCCCAGTAAAAGTAGGCCTTAGACAAGGATGTGTGATGTCACCGTGGTTGTTTAATATATTTATAGATGGGGTTGTAAGAGAAGTAAATGCGAGGGTCTTGGCAAGAGGCGTGGAGTTAAAAGATAAAGAATCACACACAAAGTGGGAGTTGTCACAGCTGCTCTTTGCCGATGACACTGTGCTCTTGGGAGATTCTGAAGAGAAGTTGCAGAGATTGGTGGATGAATTTGGTAGGGTGTGCAAAAGAAGAAAATTAAAGGTGAATACAGGAAAGAGTAAGGTTATGAGGATAACAAAAAGATTAGGTGATGAAAGATTGAATATCAGATTGGAGGGAGAGAGTATGGAGGAGGTGAACGTATTCAGATATTTGGGAGTGGACGTGTCAGCGGATGGGTCTATGAAAGATGAGGTGAATCATAGAATTGATGAGGGAAAAAGAGTGAGTGGTGCACTTAGGAGTCTGTGGAGACAAAGAACTTTGTCCTTGGAGGCAAAGAGGGGAATGTATGAGAGTATAGTTTTACCAACGCTCTTATATGGGTGTGAAGCGTGGGTGATGAATGTTGCAGCGAGGAGAAGGCTGGAGGCAGTGGAGATGTCATGTCTGAGGGCAATGTGTGGTGTGAATATAATGCAGAGAATTCGTAGTTTGGAAGTTAGGAGGAGGTGCGGGATTACCAAAACTGTTGTCCAGAGGGCTGAGGAAGGGTTGTTGAGGTGGTTCGGACATGTAGAGAGAATGGAGCGAAACAGAATGACTTCAAGAGTGTATCAGTCTGTAGTGGAAGGAAGGCGGGGTAGGGGTCGGCCTAGGAAGGGTTGGAGGGAGGGGGTAAAGGAGGTTTTGTGTGCGAGGGGCTTGGACTTCCAGCAGGCATGCGTGAGCGTGTTTGATAGGAGTGAATGGAGACAAATGGTTTTTAATACTTGACGTGCTGTTGGAGTGTGAGCAAAGTAACATTTATGAAGGGATTCAGGGAAACCGGCAGGCCGGACTTGAGTCCTGGAGATGGGAAGTACAGTGCCTGCACTCTGAAGGAGGGGTGTTAATGTTGCAGTTTAAAAACTGTAGTGTAAAGCACCCTTCTGGCAAGACAGTGATGGAGTGAATGATGGTGAAAGTTTTTCTTTTTCGGGCCACCCTGCCTTGGTGGGAATCGGCCGGTGTGATAATAAAAAAAAATATATATATATATATATATATATATATATATATATATATATATATATATATATATATGTCGTGCCGAATATGTAAAACTGGCCAATTAGCAAGAACTAATTTAAAATTAAGTCCTTTCTAAAATTTTCTCTTATACGTTTAAAGATATATTTTTTTCATTAATGTTGATGTAAAAAATTATAATTTTGCACCAAAAGGAACTTAGAAAACTTACCTAACCTTATTATAACAAGCGCAATTTATTTTAGCCTAACCCAACTAAATATATTTTAGATTTGCTTACAATAATTTAAAACTAAACAAACACAATGAAATATATTTTTTTCGTTAGGTTCAGAATGATTTTGGCGAAATTATTGCATAAATAAATTTTCACTTGTCCAATATGGCAAGATGGCCTTTGCTATTTAAGCCAAGATCGCAAGTTCTGCCTATTCGGCAAGACATATATATATTATATATATGTATACATTTATTATATATTTATTATATATATATTTATATATACATGTATATATATATATATATATATATATTATATATTTATATATATATATATTTATATATATATATATATATATATATATATATATATATATATATGTCGTGCCGAATACGTAAAACTGGTCAATTAGCAAGAACTCATTTAAAATTAAGTCCTTTCTAAAATTTTCTCTTATATGTTTAAAGATATATTTTTTTCATTAATGTTGAAGTAAAAATTTATAATTTTGCACCAAAAGGAACTTAGAAAACTTACCTAACCTTATTATAAAAAGAACAATTTATTTTAGCCTAACCCAACTAAATTATTATTTTTATTATTATCACACTGGCCGATTCCCACCAAGGCAGGGTGGCCCGAAAAAGAAAAACTTTCACCATCATTCACTCCATCACTGTCTTGCCAGAAGGGTGCTTTACACTACAGTTTTTAAACTGCAACATTAACACCCCTCCTTCAGAATGCAGGCACTCTACTTCCCATCTCCAGGACTCAAGTCCGGCCTGCAGGTTTCCCTGAACCCCTTCATAAATGTTACTTTGCTCACACTCCAACAGCACGTCAAGTATTAAAAACCATTTGTCTCCATTCACTCCTATCAAACACGCTCATGCATGCCTGCTGGAAGTCCAAGCCCCTCGCACACAAAACCTCCTTTACCCCCTCTCTCCAACCTTTCCTAGGCCGACCCCTTCCCCGCCTTCCTTCCACTACAGACTGATACACTCTTGAAGTCATTCTGTTTCGCTCCATTCTCTCTACATGTCCGAACCACCTTAACAACCCTTCCTCAGCCCTCTGGACAACAGTTTTGGTAATCCCGCACCTCCTCCTAACTTTCAAACTACGAATTCTCTGCATTATATTCACACCACACATTGCCCTCAGACATGACATCTCCACTGCCTCCAGCCTTCTCCTCGCTGCAACATTCATCACCCATGCTTCACACCCATATAAGAGCGTTGGTAAAACTATACTCTCATACATTCCCCTCTTTGCCTCTAAGGACAAAGTTCTTTGTCTCCACAGACTCCTAAGTGCACCAGTCACTCTTTTCCCCTCATCAATTCTATGATTCACCTCATCTTTCATAGACCCATCCGCTGACACGTCCACTCCCAAATATCTGAATACATTCACCTCCTCCATACTCTCTCCCTCCAATCTGATATTCAATCTTTCATCACCTAATCTTTTTTTTATCCTCATAACCTTACTCTTTCCTGTATTCACCTTTAATTTTCTTCTTTTGCACACCCTACCAAATTCATCCACCAATCTCTGCAACTTCTCTTCAGAATCTCCCAAGAGCACAGTGTCATCAGCAAAGAGCAGCTGTGACAACTCCCACTTTGCGTGTGATTCTTTATCTTTTAACTCCACGCCTCTTGCCAAGACCCTCGCATTTACTTCTCTTACAACCCCATCTATAAATATATTAAACAACCACGGTGACATCACACATCCTTGTCTAAGGCCTACTTTTACTGGGAAATAATTTCCCTCTTTCCTACATACTCTAACTTGAGCCTCACTATCCTCGTAAAAACTCTTCACTGTTTTCAGTAACCTACCTCCTACACCATACACTTGCAACATCTGCCACATTGCCCCCCTATCCACCCTGTCATACGCCTTTTCCAAATCCATAAATGCCACAAAGACCTCTTTAGCCTTATCTAAATACTGTTCACTTATATGTTTCACTGTAAACACCTGGTCCACACACCCCCTACCTTTCCTAAAGCCTCCTTGTTAATCTGCTATCCTATTCTCCGTCTTACTCTTAATTCTTTCAATAATAACTCTACCATACACTTTACCAGGTATACTCAGCAGACTTATCCCCCTATAATTTTTGCACTCTCTCTTTTATCCCCTTTGCCTTTATACAAAGGAACTATGCATGCTCTCTGCCAATCCCTAGGTACCTTACCCTCTTCCATACATTTATTAAATAATTGCACCAACCACTCCAAAACTATATCCCCACCTGCTTTTAACATTTCTATCTTTATCCCATCAATCCCGGTTGCCTTACCCCCTTTCATTTTACCTACTGCCTCACGAACTTCCCCCACACTCACAACTGGCTCTTCCTCACTCCTACAAGATGTTATTCCTCCTTGTCCTATACACGAAATCACAGCTTCCCTATCTTCATCAACATTTAACAATTCCTCAAAATATTCCCTCCATCTTCCCAATACCTCTAACTCTCCATTTAATAACTCTCCTCTCCTATTTTTAACTGACAAATCCATTTGTTCTCTAGGCTTTCTTAACTTGTTAATCTCACTCCAAAACTTTTTCTTATTTTCAACAAAATTTGTTGATAACATCTCACCCACTCTCTCATTTGCTCTCTTTTTACATTGCTTCACCACTCTCTTAACCTCTCTCTTTTTCTCCATATACTCTTCCCTCCCTGCATCACTTCTACTTTGTAAAAACTTCTCATATGCTAACTTTTTCTCCCTTACTACTCTCTTTACATCATCATTCCACCAATCGCTCCTCTTCCCTCCCGCACCCGCTTTCCTGTAACCACAAACTTCTGCTGAACACTCTAACACTACATTTTTAAACCTACCCCATACCTCTTCGACCCCATTGCCTATGCTCTCATTAGCCCATCTATCCTCCAATAGCTGTTTATATCTTACCCTAACTGCCTCCTCTTTTAATTTATAAACCTTCACCTCTCTCTTCCCTGATGCTTCTATTCTCCTTGTATCCCATCTACCTTTTACTCTCAGTGTAGCTACAACTAGAAAGTGATCTGATATATCTGTGGCCCCTCTATAAACATGTACATCCTGAAGTCTACTCAACAGTCTTTTATCTACCAATACATAATCCAACAAACTACTTTCATTTCGCCCTACATCATATCTTGTATATATATATATATATATATATATATATATATATATATATATATATATATATATATATATATATATATATATATATATATATATATATTTCATTTATATTAATGTAAAAAATTAATAATTTTGTACCAAATGAACCTTAGAAAACCTACCAAACCTTATTATAACAAGTGCAGTTTAATTTACCCTATTCCAACTAAATTTAGTTTAGATAAGCTTACACTAATTTAATAATTAACAAACACAATGAAATATATTTTTTTATTAGGTTCAGCATGATTTTTGCGAAATTATTGCATACTCAAAATTTCGCTTGCTTTATTTGGCAAGAAGAGTGTTACTGTTTAAGCCAACCTCTTCAAGTGGGGCTCCTTGACGTGGCGAAAGGCTCATGGTTTAAGGAATTAAACCCTTTGGTCTCCTTCCTCAAGCCGAACCTAAGTACCCCCCAGTCCTTCCTTCCCTATCCCATCCTCCCCATTCCCCATTTCTCTTCCTTTACTCCCCCATCCCAACCCTCCCCATTCCCAATCCCATTTGTAGTCTCTGGGGTTCTTCCCCTGGCATTACAGTTTCTAGGTAGGGGGAAGTGTGCTGAGGTTCTTCCCACTCTGTAGGTTCCCTCGGGGGTGGTGTAGTTTGCCATGGAATCTGAATTGTCTGGAGGTGCCCTGCTCCCTTCCCTGATTTCCGAGAAGTGGATGGGGTGTCCTGCAGATATTGGGTGTATCTCCAGAGGCTGCCTGTCGGTTCTGGGAGGTGGCAGCCGAAGGAGGTATGCTTTGTATCGGATTTCTGACCGCCCTCTGTTTTGTCCATCATAGTGGCTCGGTAAATCTGAGGTTGCTATCCCAGAGTACTGGTTTACTGGAGTGACGAGTAGGGTTAGGCACGGGTTCCACGCTGCATCTGCACTGCTTGTGGTCTCGAGGCCCTCTCGGATTAGTGGAGGAACTTATGGCCCTCTCATGCCTTCTAGTGATTGTCCCTCCACTGTCCATCTTTTTTTTATTTTTTTTCCTTCTTTTTTTTCATAAAATAATAAAAAGAAAGCAGTCCCATCATCATGGAGTCTTTGTCCCATGATAACCCTCCTCCTCCCAAGCCCCTTCTTGTTACCACATCCTGTTCTGACCCGGCTTCGCTATTGGAACATTCTCTAGACTCTTCCGATACCCTTGTACCTTGTGCCGGTGATGCTTCGTCACCTGCTCACGGTGCTGGGGCTCTGCCCATTTCTGTTAGTTCCTCTTCCTCTTGCACACATCTAACTATGCATCCAGGTTCCCCGAATACAGTGCGACGGTTTCGGATCGCCCACCTACCTCGGGTCGGGCTGCCTACGGTAATGCACCTAAATGTACCAGACCATTTACTGACGGCGGTTCTTTAATGTCTACTCATTCTACCCAAACACGACCTACACGACACCCACTTCTTTTACGCACCATATTTACAAGTACACAGTAGACTAAATTCTTCACATTCCTCCAGTACTCACAATTCCTAAACAGTTTTCCTTTTCAGCCTCAGTGCCACGTTCTAACCCCCTTTCTGAATCTCACACGGAGGTGAGGTTCACCTCCCTCGCGTAGTTCCCTCTACTCCTGTTACCCCCCAGTCTTCTTCCCCAGTTACTGTCTAACCTCTTTTCTCTCCTGTTCCACCGCAGGATTCATCTGCCCCTGCCAGCGCATCACTCCTGGTTCATTCTCCCCTCCCCATCTGAGACCTTAGGTCCCCTCCAAAGTCTCCTCGATCTCTATTTTCTCTACCTCACCTGTCTCTGAAATTATGGTATCGGCATCTTCCTTATCTGCTGAGACACTTGACGCTGTCTCCAACTATATTGTGGAGACGAAACCCTCGATGGACGCTGACGTACCTCCTACCCCTTCTTACTTTTCACGACCCTCGCAGCAATCTTTTCCTTCACAGCATTCTGATTCCTACTTGTTTACACACATTGACTTCACTGACCCTAATAGCCAATAGATTTTATCGCTTCTTATTGTTGGCATACCAGTCTTTGTAAATAATGAATTACGTATTTACAATGCAATATTCTTGGCCTCAAGTGTAATCGGCGAGAGCTCCAGGTGTTGCTCTCCCAGTTTTCCCCAGTATGTATTGGGTTACAAGAGCCAAAAATCAATTCAGCTGTTATTCGCCCCGTTTCGGCCTATGTGCTCTTGCATCCCTCTGATCCCTTTCCTGATGACTCATTTAATGAGAGCGCACTTCTTGTGCACTTTGGTATACCGTATCAACAGGTCTTTGTTCGTTCTCTGCTGCATTATACTGCAGCCCACATTTATTTGCCCAGATGGTATACGGTTTGCTCTCTCTATCTCTCCCTTTCCCGTACATTCTGTATCTCGGCTATTGCATTCTTGATCTCTTCTCTACCGCCGCCCGTCTTGTTGTTAGGTGATTTTAACGCTCACCATCACTTTTGGGGAGGGTCCCACGGTGACTCTCGTGGTGATCAGTTGGAGACTTCTCACTTCTCATCCTCTTCATGTTTTAAATACGGGAGCTCCCACACATTTTGTCACTCGCACTCAGTCTCTCTCTTGCATCTATCTGCTCCTCGTCAATCGTACTTGATTACACTTGGTCTGTTCTTCCGGATTTCCATGACAGTGATCACTTTCCTATTCTTCTTACTTCTACTACGTATTCCCGACCACCTCGTAGCCCTCGTTAGTAATTTGGGGGAGCGAAGTGGGACTTATACTCTCATCTTACCGCTTTTTGTGAGGACCCTTCTTCGTCCTCTATTGATGAACTTGTGCGCCAGTTTTCGACCTTAGTTTTGACTACAGCTTCACGTTCTTTTCCCCAAACCTCAGGCAGGCATCCTCAGACATGCTGACCTTGGTGGTCTCCTGCGTGTGCCCGTGTGGTGCATTTGAAACTAGCTGTGGTGGGCCGTTTTCGGTATAATAGAACCTCAGATCGTCTCTTGGATTTTAAGTGGACAAGGACAGTCGCTCGTCACGTTATAAACGACGCTAAACGCACTTGTGCGGTTTGGAAGAAGGTACGGAAGTTGTGTGGCAAGTACACTCTGGACCCAGCTCCTGTTATGCGGGTTGCTGATGTTAATGTTGCGGAACCTCTTAAAGTTGCCACAAAAGTCGGAAACTATTTTGTTCGTGTCTCCCAAGGGCTTCACCTCTGTCTCTCATTTCTCGCGTCTAAGTCTACCAAGGAGCAATTGCCCTTGGATTTCTCTTTTAATGAAATGGAGCAGAGCTAGAGTCCACGCTTTCTGCTTGCCAGTCATCGGCAGCTGGGCCTGATGATATTCATATCAGCATGCTACAACATCTGCATTCTACAGCCTTTTTGCGTCTTTTCAATCTTATTTGGACGCGAGGGGTTCTCCCTCAACAATGGAAATCTGCCATTGTCCTACCGTTTCGCAAACCAGGAACCTCAGGGCTTGATACCTCTCGCTATTGTCCCATTGCTCTGACCAGTGTAGTCTGTAAGGTGATGAAACGATTAGTGAATAGACGTTTTATGTGATATTTGGAGACTCACAATAGTCTTTCTCCTCACCAATTTGGCTTTCGCAATAACTTGATAGACATACCATAACATGAGACACACAATAACCTGATAGACATACAAGTACATGAGACACACAATAACCTGATAGACACAATTACATGAGATACATAAGAACATAAAAACATAAGAAAGAAGGAATACTGCAGCAGGCCTACTGACCCATGCGAAGCAGGCCCATGTCCTCCCCCCGGATTAGCTCAATGACCCACCTAGTCAGATCACTTCCACTTAAGGAAGGAGCACGGCATTAGACCAAGTAACACAAGCTAGTCAGGTCCAACTCACACCCACCCACACCCACTCATGTATTTATCTAACCAATTTTTAAGAGTACACAACGTTTTGGCCTCAATAACTGTACTCGGGAGTTTGTTCCACTCATCCACAACTCTATTACCAAACCAGTGCTTTCCTATATCCTTCCAACTTGAAACCATTGCTGCGAGTTCTGTCTTGGCGGGAAATTTTCAGCTCGCTGTTTAAATCCCCTTTATTTATTCCTGTTTTCCATTTATACACCTCGATCATATCCCCCATAATTCTACGCATTCTGCATTCTTCGAGAGAATGCAGATTCAGAGCCCTCAGTTTATCCCATAGGGAAGATTTCTGATACATGGAATCAACTTTGTCGTCCTCCTCTGCATGTTTTCCAGAGCATTTATATCCATTCTTTAATACGGTGACCAGAACTGTGCAGCATAATCTAAATGAGGCCTAACCAAGGATATATAGAGTTGAAGAACAACCTGAGGACTTCTTGATATGAAGCCAAGGATTCTGTTAGCTTTATTGCGAACACTAATGCACTGTTGTCATGCTTTTAGATTACTGCTAACCAGAACTCCTGAATATGTGGCAGGGTTATTTTCCTGTCCAACTTTAGAACTTTGCATTTGTCAATATTAAACTGCATCTGACACTTCTCCGACCATTGCATCAGTCTATTCAAATCATCTTGGAGTGCTCTAGTGTCCTCATTAGAATGAATTGGACGGCCTATTTTGGAGTCATCAGCAAATTTGCTTATATCGCTATTTATTCCCTCTACGTCCTTTACGTAAATTGTGAATAACAAAGGGCCCACCATTGACCCCTGCGGAACACCGCTTGTGACGTACCCCAATTCTGATTTCTCCCCATTTATGCAAACTCTCTGCTGCCTATTTGTCAGCCATGCCTCTACCCAGGAAAAAAATTCTCTTCCTATTCCGTGTGCCTTAAGTTTCCTCCATAGTCTCTGATGTGGAACTCTATCGAAAGCCTTACTGAAGTCCATATACACAATATCATATTCATTACCATGATCTACCTCCTCAAACACCTTAGTGAAAAAAGTTAGTAAATTCGTAAGACAGGAACGCCCCTTTGTAAAACCGTGTTGAGATTCATTAATCAATCTGTGCCCGTCAAGATGGCTACGAATTGCTTCGTAAATTATTGATTCCACAAATTTTCCTACTGTGGAGGTAAAGTTTATTGGTCTAGAGTTCGAAGCTAAGGACCTGTCACCTGCCTTGTAAATAGGTATTACATTTGCCATTTTCCACTTATCAGGCACTATGCCAGTTTGTAGTGATATGTTGAAAAGATTAGCCAAAGGTATGCTAAGTTCCTCTTTACATTCCTTTAACACCCTTGCAAACAGTTCATCAGGTCCTGGGGGTTTGTTAGGTTTTAATTTCTCTATTTGTCTGAGGACCATGTCACTAGTTACTGCAATCGTGCGTAGTTTATTATCCTGTTCTATATAATCTATTATTTCAGGAATTTCGCTAGTATTTATCTGGGTAAACATTGAGAGGAAGTAAGTATTGAATATTTCACACATATTCTTATCACTATCAGTGTTCTGACTTGAGTTACTCTAAGTGGGCCTATCTTGTCCTTAATCTTACTTCTGTATACCTGAAAGAACCCTTTTGGGTTAGGCTTCGAATCCTTTGCGACCTTAACCTCATAATCCCTTTTTGCTTATTTTATTCCTTTTTTTATTTCTCTCTTTAATTGAATATATTGATTTCTTAACTGCCTATTCACCATTTTTATATGTCTATATATGCCTCTCTTTTGACCAATGAGATGTTTTAATCTGTTGTTCATCCATTTGGGATCAGTTATGTTAGATCTAGTTTCCCTACTCGGAACAATAGTTGTCTGGGCAGCTAGAACTATGCTGTGAAAACGTCATATTGGCAGCCAGGATCACCTACCTGACCCATAGTCAGGACATCCCAATTTAGCCCACCCAAGTAATTTCTCAGTCCCATGAAATCGGCCAAGCGAAAGTCTGGGACAGAGATTTGATTGCAGTTATCTGGGTAATTCCATGATATATTGAAACTAAGTGATTTGTGATCACTTTCCACGAGCTCATCATTAACCTCAAGATTATTAATTAGTGATTCTTTGTTGGCAGGAACCAAGTCAAGCAGATTCTTTCCTCTAGTTGGTTTTGTCACAAACTGTTCTAAAAAGCAATCCTGAACCGTATCAAGAAAGTCACTAGACTCAAAATTTCCTGTCCATATTGTTCCAATCAATTTGTCTTAAGTTTAAATCTCCCATTAACACAACATTTTTCATATCTAGATGCCTTATGAATTTCACCCCATAACAGCTTACTGCACTCCCTATCAAGGTTTAGGGACCTATAAATCACACCCAAAATTAATTTGTCACGTCCCTCGAGAAACTGTAGCCAAACAGATTATGTGTCCGATGTTTCTAATCTTATATCATGTCTAAGACAACAATTTAAATTATCTCTGTTAGGTAAGACACATATGCAACAGTTAGGTATCTTTATTTCGAAACGTTTCGCCTACACAGTAGGCTTCTTCAGTCGAGTACAGAAAGGTTGATAGAAGCAGAAGATACTTGAAGACGATGTAATCAGTCCATCACCCTTAAAGTTTTGAGGTGGTCAGTCCCTCAGTCTGGAGAAGAGCATTGTTCCGTTGTCTGAAACAATATGAAGTTGAAGTGACAGAATGGGGCCTTTATATAGTGCCAGGAGGTGAGACGTAGGTTGCTTTGGGAGGGCAGGTATTTCATACCATTTTAATGTTCATTCTGTCAGACACTGCAACTCAAGGGTATCTTGGTACAGACCACTTCGACAACCTCTACTAGTGAGAACGGCTGGGTTTGAGAAGGACCTGCCCTCCCAAAGCAACCTACGTCTCACCTCCTGGCACTATATAAAGGCCCCATTCTGTCACTTCAACTTCATATTGTTTCAGACAACGGAACAATGCTCTTCTCCAGACTGAGGGACTGACCACCTCAAAACTTTAAGGGTGATGGACTGATTACATCGTCTTCAAGTATCTTCTGCTTCTATCAACCTTTCTGTACTCGACTGAAGAAGCCTACTGTGTAGGCGAAACGTTTCGAAATAAAGATACCTAACTGTTGCATATGTGTCTTACCTAACAATCTGTCGGTATTTCATACCATTTTAATGTTCATTCTGTCAGACACTGCAACACAAGGGTATCTTGGTACAGACCACTTCGACAACCTCTACTAGTGAGAACGGCTGGGTTTGAGAAGGACCTGCCCTCCCAAAGCAACCTACGTCTCACCTCCTGGCACTATATAAAGGCCCCATTCTGTCACTTCAACTTCATATTGTTTCAGACAACGGAACAATGCTCTTCTCCAGACTGAGGGACTGACCACCTCAAAACTTTAAGGGTGATGGACTGATTACATCGTCTTCAAGTATCTTCTGCTTCTATCAACCTTTCTGTACTCGACTGAAGAAGCCTACTGTGTAGGCGAAACGTTTCGAAATAAAGATACCTAACTGTTGCATATGTGTCTTACCTAACAATCTGTCGGTATTTCATACCATTTTAATGTTCATTCTGTCAGACACTGCAACACAAGGGTATCTTGGTACAGACCACTTCGACAACCTCTACTAGTGAGAACGGCTGGGTTTGAGAAGGACCTGCCCTCCCAAAGCAACCTACGTCTCACCTCCTGGCACTATATAAAGGCCCCATTCTGTCACTTCAACTTCATATTGTTTCAGACAACGGAACAATGCTCTTCTCCAGACTGAGGGACTGACCACCTCAAAACTTTAAGGGTGATGGACTGATTACATCGTCTTCAAGTATCTTCTGCTTCTATCAACCTTTCTGTACTCGACTGAAGAAGCCTACTGTGTAGGCGAAACGTTTCGAAATAAAGATACCTAACTGTTGCATATGTGTCTTACCTAACAATCTGTCGGTATTTCATACCATTTTAATGTTCATTAAATTATCTCTGACGTACATCGCCACCCCACCACCCTTCCTGTTGACCCTATCAGTATGGAATAGTTTATAACCCTGTATGTTGCACTCAGAAGGCATTTCTCTATCTTTCAGGTTGAACCAGGTCTCTGTTATACCAATAATATCTATATTACCTGCACTTGCGAGTAATCTTAGCTCATCTATCTTATTTCTTAGACTCCTACTATTTGCATAGTAAACCTTAAGGGAGCTAGTCACTCGTTACCCTGTACTATCTCTCTTTGTTTGTTGAGCAATTGATTTGCTCTTACTAGCAATTTTATTTTGAATATTGTCTTTTAAACATATCCCTGAGGTATCCTGGTAATATCTGATATTTTCAACCCCAATACTGCAGCCTGATTGTTTCCCACAAACACCCAAACTTCTATAATCAATCAGTTTAAAGTCCTAGACAAGTCATCAATTACTCCCTCATACCCCCTGGCATACATATCACGCTTGTCATAGAATTTGTCCCAGTTATCAATGAATGGGATTGCAAGTTCCTTGCAGTACCATTCCAGCCAGCAATTTATGCCAATTGCCCTAGACATCAATTCATTGCCCACTCCCCTTCTAACCAAGATGCTACATATGACTGCGATCCCTCCCTTAGACCTAACTGCCTCTATGGCTGACCTGTATTTATCCAGCAGCTCCTGTCTCCTGCCATTCCCAATGTCATTACCCCCAGCACTAAGACAGACAATGGGCTTGTTCCCATTACCTGACATAATTTTATCCAACCTGCTGACTATGTCACCAACACCAGCTCCTGGGAGGCACACCCTCTGACTGACCTTTCTATCTCTGTTACAAAAAGGACAGTACATATATCTTACCTGAGAATCTCCTACAATTAGAATATTCTTACATTGATTAGCAGGGGAATCAGTGGTACCTTCATCCTCACTAACCACTGAAGTACAATCGTCCTGGAGAACAGAGAATCGATTTCTTACCATCACATCTTCCTTCTTCCTGAACTTAGAACCACTTGCCACTTAAAGTGGCTGCCACTCTCACTGCTGGTGACCATTTCCTCCTTACCAAATAAATCCATCTCACATTCACTCCCAAACCCTATCTTATTGAAACTTGGTCACTTTACTACTGAAAGGTGCTCGGAGAGTTGAGTGCGAGGGATAGTGTCACCTTCCATACATTCACAGACAAAGAGCGCAGTGACCTCTGTGTACAAAGACTCCCAAGAGGTCTCAGTAATGGAAGTGCACTTAGGAGACTCATGGATAAGGATAATACTGATGATATTGATATTGATTATGTCTGTTTGTTATTTAGTAAGTTTTTTCATTTTGCTGAGAAATTGAATACTATCCCTGGACTTTTATAATGGAACCAAACTCGTATAAACTATCCATTTTAAGTTGGAATATTGCGTCACTTAGAAAAAGATTTTCTGACCTGCATCATAAAGTAACCACTGAATCCATTGATGTTGTGTGTCTACAAGAGTGCAGAGTCCCTGAAAAATCCCAACCCCCTAAATTGCCATCGTTTGTTGCATATAACCTCAAATCTACTAATTCTTGTGTTCTATATATTAAAAAATCACTTCCCCATCAACTTCTTGCACATAAGAAAACAGAGGGGCTACAGTATCACGGTGTTAGGATTTATATTGGGAACTCTGCTCTCAACATATTTAACTTGTACGCTCCTGCTGATAAGTTTAATTACTTGGAGCTCCCAACTTGTGCTCAGTCTGAACCTACTCTCATTATTGGTGATTATAATGCAAGACACAAAAGCATTGGAAGCTCTCAGTTTGGTAATCGTAATGGCAATCAACTGTTGTCACTCTTAAACAGTCATGATAATGTGCAAATTGTAGGTGACCTTGAACCCACACATATCTATGGAGGTGTCCTTGATCTGTGTCTTGGCTTCAACATTACTTCTGCCAGCTGTGAGTCTTCCATTGTAACAGATATAGCGTCTGATCATTTCCCAAGGCTAACCTCTCTAGATATTGGTAATACTATTCTCCCTGGTGGGATATTCAAACGGAAACGTCTTAATGTTTCCCCTGATCAACATGATGACTTTGTTGCACATGTGACTGACTGGTATAATTCCTATGAGTGTACCTCTGTCGAGACTTTTAACAATGACCTTGTGAGCAGTATTCAGAACTTCTTAGAGCCGCCTCTGAAACCTCCTACTACTCTAAATCCAAATGACTTCCATAATAATCATAAGTCTTATAAAAATCATACCTATTACAATGATTCTAAACTTCGAACATTGAAACGTACTGCTCGCAGACTAGGCCTAGCCTATAGAAACCATCGTACCCCTGAAATGCTGAGCCTCTTCCAAACTGCCCTTGCTGCTGCCAGAGAGCGTATGACAGAGCTGCGGCAAACAGACTGGGAACAATTTGTCAATGGTCTCAATGCTCACACCCCACTTAGCCGGGCATGGAGGGACATAAATAGAATTAAGGGTAACAGAACTGGGCAGATCGCGCACCCTCATCCCTTGCATAGGGCGAATGAGTTAGTCAGTGCTTGGGCTGCTACATCTAGCTATGACAGTCTTCCCAGTACCACACAGGCGAAATTAATGGACAAATATGATGCAAGGGAGAGACTTGTTTGCTTTATGCTCAGCAAGGCAGATGACTGCAACATTCCTTTATGAAC
>NC_091360.1:14025318-14037818 GCF_038502225.1 Cherax quadricarinatus
CATATCTGCCGTTTGACGTACCTCCCGACTCACTTCACTTTTGCTTCAGGTCACTTGCATTGTATATTATAAATTAACTTCTTTTAACCTACTATGTATTAGGACTGAAGAAATCTCTAGTGGCGATAAATGTTCTGAACTCTGCACAAGTGTTCTTTTCCAAAACTAAATTCTGGCTGATTCTGGCTGATAAAAGATAAGTATCTAAGTCAACACGTTAAAGAAACCTTGAGAGTGAGAGAGAAGCGTGAGTCTGTAAGACCTCATATTCTGTCTCACTGGCAAGGTTGAATATGAGGGAAGGGTTGAAAAACCAGATTTAATCAGATCATTCCTTCAACTGTTCTACTGATACTTTCTGTGAACAAGCCTTTGGATGTTACAGAGAAAGGGGCCTATTGATATTGATATTTCCTATAAAATTTACTAATAACATGATAAACAATTGACTTTGAAAGTTATTTCTTATTCTGTTCTTTAAACATCACAGTTAATAATGAGTGTTAATTTTTTTTTTTTGGACTGATTATATATAAGAATAAAAACTAAAATATGGCTTTAAATTTATCGTTTTTTTTTATCCATATATTTGTTATGAATATTGATACAGGTAGAACAATAAGGGGACTGCCAAGCAGTAAATTGTTTATATTCTTTAAATTACCAGGTTTCATCACATAGCAAATGATCTGGTACGAACAAAACCTTGAACTAATCAATAGCTGCTGGTCTGGTCATGAGCATCCCTTAATTCACGAGATTCGGTCTCAGCTGTAGTTATGACTAGTGGCGTACCTAAGGTATGGCAGGTATGGCAAGTGCCCTGGACGCCACTTGGAGGGGGCGCCACTGAACAGTTTCTAATAATGTCAGACTAGCCATCCTCGGATAGTGAATAAAGAATTTTCTTCAGATGTATGATCTGTCTTTGATTATCACGGATGAGTACTAGGATGACTGTGAGAGAAAAGTTCAGTAAATAAGAGTGGAAGATCGAGTGACTGGTGGAGGAAGCATGACTGAGTATAAATATTCAGAAAGGGGTACGTCAGCAGTTACCTTTTCCCCCCTCCCCCCCCCCTTGACCGCTCATCCACTAGGTGAGAAGCAACAAGGGATCCTTGCAGACGGAGTAGCATCACTTGGCTTCCTATTCTCATCAAGTCTGTAAGTATAGAGCTCCACTCTTTAAATTTAATGCTTAGTTTTAGCTCTCTTAAATTAATAGGCCAGAGTTATACTCTCGTTATGATTTTTAACTTTGGTCCGGACTTGGATAATTTTTTTTTATGTTTTATTTAAAACAATACAATACATTAAATAATAAAAGAACACAGTATCAGTTCTTCTACAGAATTACAAATTTTCATTGTCGAAACACACACTGGACGTTTAACTTTGTGCGAACACAAACTGTCCCTCATCCCCTATGCATTATATCCCTTTGCACCTATGTTAATTACAAGATACACAAGATTATACATTACACCAACCAAAAAACTTACAATATGCATTATTTTTATTATAAACAAAGAGAAGCGCTAAACCTACAATATGCATTATTTTTTCACTTTTTTTTCTACATGTTATTAAATCCTTCATACAGACATTGTACATAAACAGGTACATGTATAACAAAGAAACCAAACACTAACTATAAGTAATGGTTCCAGTACTCAATCTACTGGGTTACTACAGTGAGACATCATGACAGTACAACACTGTCTATAACTTACACAACCGACACTCACCCACACCTGTGAGTAATTATAATAATGATACAAAACAAAATTACAATACCCCCTCAAAAAATATACTTTCACTCTTACCTGTTTATACAAATAAACCCCACTTGGATAATTACGTTATAACGTAATCTTTTGCCATCAACATTTCTCTTAAAGCTTCAGCCTCTCATGTGAATGCCTCCTTGTCCGGTTAGTAATTCTCTTTTTATTTCCTTCTCAGCCTTACTTGATGGTTTGGGTCACCCACCAGATTCGAGACGAGAAGAGCAGCATTGATCTAAGAATGGATCAGAAACTGAAGATTTGACCTCATCTTGGGAACTTTGTTCTATAACCTTTGCTTTGGATCGACACTCCTGCATCACGTGATCACATCTCCAGCAATCAAGGAGCTAAATACAGAAGGAGGAAACTTATTCTCAAACCAGAACACAGAGACAACTTTATTAACCACTTGGATGAATGGTATAAGAATTACGAGCCCATTGGCACACAAAAATTTAATGATGATTTAATTACCACTATTGAGAGTGTTCTCACAGATCAAGTGGGCAGGAATAGGAAACAAAAACCCTCCACTATAAATAACAATAAAAACCAATGTAAATACTATAATGATCCACAGCTGCGCAATCTAACACATGCAGCTAGGAGGATTGGTAAAGCATACCGTGAATGTAGAACCCCAGACCTGCTCAGAACGTTCCAAGCTGCACTAACAAATGCAAGGAATAGAAAGGAAGAACTTAGGCAACAGGAATGGGAACAGTTTGTTAGTGGATTAAATAGGTCCACCCCTTTGAGTTTGGCTTGGAAAGGTATAAATAAAATAACCAGGAAAAAGACTGGCAATGTTGCTCATCCCTTTCCTCTTGAAAAAGCAAATGACCTCATAAATGACTGGTCCAAAACATCCAGGCATGAAAGCCTTCCATCTCATATTAGAAAAAATTTAGAGAGTACTTCTGAAGAAATGTTGAAACTGATTAATTTTATGAGCCAAAATATTGATGAGAGTGATTGCCTCTTTACCGAGTATGAATTAGATAATGCATTAACCAAAGGTCGATCAACTGCTCCTGGAGAGGATGGTATAACCTATGATATTCTCAGAACTCTAAGGCACGTGCCTGATAACCCTTTGTTGGCACTGTATAATCTCAGTTACATTGAGGGCGTTCTTCCTACTTCCTGGACCAATAGTCTCATTGTGCCTATCCCTAAGCCCCAACAGCCTGATACATTTAGGCCGATCTCCTTAACTAGTTGTCTTTGTAAAACTTTTGAAAGAATGATGCTTAACAGACTGTACTACAGAATCAGACATCAACTTTCCCCCTACCTCTATGGGTTCATGAAAGGTAAAAGTGTGCAGAACTGTATTTCCACCTTTCTCACTGCACACACCTCTACTAGTTTTACCACTTTTCTTGATCTAAAATCTGCATTTGATATTGCGAACAGAACCGTTATACTACATGAACTAGCCAAAATGAATATTGGTGGTAGCTTACTCTGCTGGATAATAGGATACCTGTCAAATAGAGTATCCTCTGTCCTTTACCAAGGCTTCAGAAGTGATTCTAAAGAAATGTCTTTAGGTACACCGCAGGGAGGAGTTCTTAGTCCCATGCTATTTAATATTCTGATTAATGCTCTCCTAAATGCTCTACCTGCCTCACCTAAACATATAGCTATAAGCTATGCTGATGATATCATGATCCATACAACAGGGCATAAGAAGATGAATACCATTCTTAATGAAGTTCAAGCAATTTGTAATCGACTAGGCCTCATAATATCTTCCTCTAAAACTAAGATATTAACAAGCAAACGACATCCCCCACCCATCTATTTGCAGGGTGAAATCATTAGCTACGTTAAAACTTACAGATATCTTGGTGTAGATGTACCCTTTAACAAATCCACTATACCACAACTAAACAAGAAATGTAAAGCTAGGCTAAATGCTCTCAAAGCTGTTGCTGGCTACAATCCCAACTATGGTGCAAATGTGAGAATCGTGAGAATGATGTACATAGCCTATGTTAGGTCCTTAATTGATTATGCTGCTCCCATGTTGATATTAGCTAGAGAAAGTTCTCTCCGACCCTTGGAGTTAATGCAAAATGAAGCTCTCAGGATTATTCTTGGCTGTCCCAGATCTACAAAAGTTCTTAACATGAGGAAGGAGCTTGGTATTTCTAGTATCAGTGATAGGATTGTTGAAATTAACACTGTACTCGGTATTAGAATGTTGAGAAACGAACCAGACACTGTCACAGTGAATCTTACCAAGTGTCTAGAGGTAAATACACACAGATCTAAATGGATTGTGAAAACGTGCAATTGCATTAAGTTTTATAACCTGCATGAACTGTATCACTGTAGGCAACAAGAGCATTTCACCCCTCCATGGAAGATGTGTTCATTTAATATCACATACCTACAAGTTCCTCCCAAGAAGCTCATTGCTAGTAATCCCTTCCTTAAATCTCTTGTTAGAGCAACTGCTCAAGAAGAAATTTCTCACCTAGCTGGTAGTAACAAGTTATCACAAGTTATATACACTGATGGATCTAAACAGGAGTCTTCTGGCAGGGCTGCATCTGCTCTTGTTGCCACCTCCCTAGTTAAGAACGATAATAAATTTGTTGAGTTAGGCATAAGAATTAACAACTGGGCGTCTACACTGCAAACTGAATTGTTTGCAATCCTAATGGCGCTAAAGCTAACCTATGACACTGAGCTTGACTCTATCATCATTACTGATTCTATGTCATCATTGAAGGCTCTTGGCTCATATAATGACTCCAACAACATGCTCATTGGGGAAGCCAGGTATAGATACTCAAAAATTAGGGACAAAGGAATTAATGTACAATTGCTATGGATCCCATCACACATTGGATTACTCCTTCATGATAAAGTTGATATGTTAGCCAAGAAGAGTATCGAGAAGGAGAATGTAGAATATAACTTTGGTATAACTGTGTCTAGCATTAGGAATAATATTAGGAGAGAAGTAAATAATGAAAATGATTGTTATAGGAATGCAGTTAGAAGCCTGAGTAGATCTATAACCCACTATGATAACATGAACGTAGATAAGTATGTTTATGGAGCAACTTGCAATGTGAACAGACTGACTGATGTTGTAGTGGCCAGGCTTAGGCTTGGTTACAAGTACTTCTGGCAGTTTGGGAGACACACAGATGATGATCAAACTAAATGTAAATTATGTGATCAGGCATATGGTCATTCTCTTGAACACTATGTGCTTAATTGTCCACTTATTGAGGAATACAGAGACAGACAGTATAATAACCTATGTGACATGTCAAGATATCTTATTAATGAAAATAAGATACCAGATATACTAAGCAAATTTCCTAAATTTGCTTGTAACAGATAAGTGAACTATAGATATGTAGATATAAATCCATATGTATTCCTGTTAACCCTTTGGGGCCTAGTTCCTAGGCCTTTTGTGTATCCATATGCTCTCGCGCTACCGTCCACAGGATGGATATGGGGTGCACAATAAACTAGCCACTTCGGTGGCAAAATCTAATCTAATCCTGCATCACGAGAAACTCTGCTGTTACACTACTACTGAGTAGGTCAACAGCTTTACTTGAGAACTCTGGTTGTCTGTACCATTATCTTGTACAGAGCTACCTTCTCGGCAATGTATTGAAGAACTTGCTTGCCTAGTTCTTTCTACTATTGCCGATTTCCAGTTGACTACTACTGCCGGCAGCTAACTCAGCTAAGATTTCGTTCGGATTTTTAACCCCAGAGAGTTAGCCACCCAGGATAACCTAAGAAAGTCAGTGCGCCATCGAGGACTGTCTGTCTTATTGTGGCTAGCTGGTCTAGTGGTTAGCGCGACGGGCTGGAGTTTTGAGACTCTATGACCGCGGGTTCAATCCCGGCCGGGGGTATGGTTTATTTGCAATCGTGTCATTACGATTTCTTAAGTCACTGTCTGTCTTAATAACCATTGGAAGTCCTCACAATCTTGTCCCCCAGGATGCGACCAACATCCAGGTACCAATTTGCTCCTAGGTGAACAGGACAACAGGTGTAAGGAAACGCGTCTAAATGTTTTCACCCCACCAGGAATCGAACCCAGGCCCTCCACGTGTGAAGCGAGAGCTTCGCCAGCCAGGCCACGGGACACACACCTTCACAAGCATTGTAACCGCTCATGCTGGACTTCACAAGTCACGACCACCTGTGACCTGTCCATTATAATGGACAGGTGCATCTAAATAAAAAAAAATATTTGTGCGATTTTTTTTATTTTTTTTGTGTGTACTTGTAAAAGTGTATGTTTAATGAACTATGATAAAGTTTCAGTAAGAATGGCCAACAAACAAATGAGATAAAAAATATTTACTGGTATGGCACTTGAAAGTAAGCCGCTCCATAGTGGCACTGCGAGTGACTCTGCTGACACTCCCGACTGATAGAACAAACCTTACTCGAATATTCTGCGAAATAAAATAATGTAATATGCCTTGTCTTCATACCGAAAAAAAAAATACATTGAGTACGCTTTTGACATTCACCAAAATATCTGCCTTTTACCCTCCCCCCCTCCCCACGAAATCAAAAATATTTGAGATAATCCAAAAGTTATTTCTCCAGAAATTCAAACACTGTTTTATATTCCCTGTGAAAAAGATTTCAATATAATCATTAATAATTCGGCTCTTTCAAGCAATAGGCCAAAATCTTACTTCCGAGATATTGGGGTAAACGCGCGCACACCTGATTACGTAAAAAATAAAATCGCGAAAATCGCGCTAATTTTGGCTTTTTCTATGTAACATAAGTGATTTCTTATTGTTTCCCCGATATAATGCACCGTTTTTTCTAGTATGAGACCAGGTACTAAAAAGAAAACCTTATTTGGCCAGGTACTTGGTTAAATAATTGACCGCAGTCGCCATCACCCTTTCTTTATAATATGACAATTAATATGATTTTGGCCATCTTTATTATGCTTTTATCTTATTTATCTTATGTCTGCTATCACTTTTTGAATAAATAGTTTAGGCAGATAAAGTGTATTACTAATAATAGGGTTTGAAGGGCCCTTACACCTTCACAATGGCTAGATTGAAGATTGAGACACTTATGCAGCATAAGTGTCTCAGTCTTCAACTTATCGGTTTTCAAAACCATTCATCATAATGGCTAGATTTGAGAATCTTCGTGGGTTAAGGGAGAACCTTTGGTCTTGCTCTGCTGAGTGTAGAAAAAATTATAATATATTTATTCCCCACCCTTAAAAGACATCTCACACTTCACTTCTCATCCCTGAAACTCATTACACATTCATGAAAATTCTATTACACGTTCATAAAAAGAACATTACATTCCCATTTGTTTTGAAGATATTCTCTGGCATTTCTTTACACCAAAAAATATACCAAATTCGTTTCTTCACACTGAAAAAACTTCAAATATTCATTACAAATTCATGAAAATTCGTTTCCCTCATTACACGTTCATGAAAAAGCATTCCTATTTTATTTCTATTCAATGAAAATTTACACTACATTGAATTTTGACCACCAAAAAATTAATACATTATTTACAGTCCCCTTTACTATCTCATACGAACATAACATCTGCCCTTTCACTAATATCTCTTACACTAACACAAGTTACACATTTCATCCCAGATTTCTCCTAATCTCGTTTCCCGCTACATTAACCTCTATACTAAAAATATATCTCGCAAAAACAAACTTTCTTTGACAACACATTTATATTCATACTAATTCATAAGCATCCCATTCAACCTACCAGGATACTCATCAGAAGCAACCATTTCTTACACTAAACACGCAACATTTTTCTCCCTTAACTGCTTCAGAGACACCCATATAATCATTTCATTTCACTAACCTGAAATTAATTCACATTAAAAAATCAATACATATCCACTTCATTACCCAGAAAATCATTACAGATTTCAATACGCAAGTAATGATTTAAATCTTGAGTCGATGTGGTCAGTCCATCAATCTTGAACAGAATACGGCATATAGGCGGAGAAGGTAGGCAGGAGAGGTGCAGTTCCTTCTCCGCCTATATGCCGTATTCAAGATTGATGGACTGACCACATCGACTCAAGGTTGAGGGACTGATTACCTCATTCTCCTCCTGTTCTTCAAGATTCACCTTTGTATGGACTGATGAAGCCACTGTGTGGCGAAACGTTTCCTCAATAAAGATACCCAAGAGTTGCACATGTGTCTAATTTTTCAACGTGTCGGTTCTCTGAACCATTCATCTACAATCCTGTCAGACACTACAGCTTCTTGAGATCTTAATACTTGTGAATTCTTCGCTTGCCTAACCCTTGGGCACGACCTACTTCCACACTGAACAAATGTGACACCACCTACGACTGCTGCACCTCTCCTGCCTACGGTTTATAAGCTCCTTCTCCGCCAATATGCTGTATTGTGTTCAAGATTTAAATCTCAAAGATCATCTAAGATGCAGAATTTTCTTTTTCTTTTTCAGACACCAAACTGGAAGTAGAGAGGATCACCATCTAAATAACTGTATTATTGGGGAAAAAATAAAATGCAGAAGCATGTTCGTCAGTACCACATATGGACTTACCTTATACACAGTAAAAACTCACCATCATTATTTCCTTATTTTAACTAACGTCTCGTTCATAAAATCAAGATAATGAGATGGTTTCTCAAGTTTAATGTGAAAAGAGATTCATTATACAAGTTCTTACAGATGTCAGAAGTAATTCTCATAAAACTCTAACACAATGTTTTTCCAAATTGTGCTTGATTGTATGACCAGAGCTTCGGTAAGATGGGGAAGCAAGAAGGATGAGTAAGGATGGAAATAGGGGAAAAGGGAGGGTAGGGGGATATTATATGTAAGTGTCCTAACCACTTAGGTACATTTTAATACGTGTGTGTGTGTATAATGTCATTATTGAAATCACTTTCATTGAATCGTGTATAAATCTTACCCATCAGCTTCACACAGGAATAACAAGTGTATAACTGCATGACGCTGATTAGGCTAGAAATAACGATAGCAAGGCGATTAATGCAGGTCGATTGCTACCCGCAGAAAGTGGTTGGCGCAGCTGCTTCAAAGGTGGTGTCCGGCCGTAGTAGGTTTGCAGATGTTACATTCAAAGTTCAAAGTTTATTCTCTATAAAGATTACAATGTTGAATTTACAGAATTTGGTTGTTGTGTGGTTTACATGTAGTTAAATAATGGTTAGATGTAACAGTTATTAAGTTAAACGGGAAGTCTCCATAAAGTAGGGTGGTTTTGTCCTTATTGGACATAAAAGGGTTCCGGTGTTTCCCATTCATCTATATCTTCTAAATCGTCGCACTCTCTGTTGGAGGGTTATTCTTTGGGTTCTGTGGGGAGGTGTGTTGATGATGTAGTCGGTGGTATTTGTTGGTTGGGGAGGGTTTTACCTGTCTGGTATATAGAGTTCTTGCAAGTTGCTAATCATATTTAACAAAGATAGAACTCGCAGCAATATGTTAAGGTCGGAAAAAATAGATTTAGAACGGATATAGGAAAGCAATGGTTTAGTAATAGAGTTGTGGATGAGTGGAGCAAACTCTCGAGTTGTTTCATGTAAGTGAAAAATGCTGTGTAGCTTTGAAAATAGGTTTTGATAAGTACATGACTGGGTGTATGTTGGTGTGAGTTGGGCCTGCCTAGCATGGACCAGAAATTCATCCTTCATATGTTATAGTCTTATAAAACTGTCAAATCTGGCATTACACATCTGAATTTCACTCTCCCCCATTGTCGAATTTTTGGCATCATTTTCAAACGTCTGAAGCTGCCACTATAGACTTCAGAAATTAACTGAGCCATTATAGAATGATGGGAAAGGGTTGAGAAACGTTTGTATAGGTCAGGTGAACATATCAGTCCCAAGAATTTGGTCACCGTTACTGTGCACAAGTGTTGAAAATTTGAAGCCATTTGGATAAAACGTTCTCATATTATGGGCAAAATGAAGCCGAAAAATTTAAAGAAATTAAAGGGAAAAAAATTCAAGTAACCTCTTCAGGGTACACCTTCGGGATACCTAATTATCAAGAATGGCTTATAAACAACTATTCATTCTTTTGTAATTGCTAAACAAAGATCAGGAATCCGTTGATTTCAGTTCTCCCCAATGCACAGTATCTAGCTGTATCCTATATTTACAATATTGTCCAACTGCTTCTTAAATGGCTGGTCATCTCATAACTTTTGAAAGTAGTTTGCATCATTCTGCTGTAGTTCTATTTTTCATTTTTTTTTAACACATCCTTGTTGTATTAACAACCTCGAAGTTTCAAGCCACTGACTGGCTCATTATAAACTTTATATATTTCATTGCATATAAATATCGAAATTATTCAGTATCTGAAAGGTTTGAATGAGTCTTTGTACAGGATGTGTACTTTAAGTCTATGTATAGTTTGTACAGGATGTGTACTTTAAGTCTATGTATAGTTTGTACAGGATGTGTACTTTAAGTCTATGTATAGTTTGTACAGGATGTGTACTTTAAGTCTATGTATAGTTTGTACAGGATGTGTACTTTAAGTCTATGTATAGTTTGTACAGGATGTGTACTTTAAGTCTATGTATAGTTTGTACAGGATGTGTACTTTAAGTCTATGTATAGTTTGTACAGGATGTGTACTTTAAATCTATGTATAGTTTGTACAGGATGTGTACTTTAAGTCTATGTATAGTTTGTACAGGATGTGTACTTTAAGTCTATGTATAGTTTGTACAGGATGTGTACTTTAAGTCTATGTATAGTTTGTACAGGATGTGTACTTTAAGTCTATGTATAGTTTGTACAGGATGTGTACTTTAAGTCTATGTATAGTTTGTACAGGATGTGTACTTTAAGTCTATGTATAGTTTGCTTCTCAGTGATGGTAATAGAGACAACTCCGTCTGCACAACAAGAAGGAGAGTTGTATTACAACTTTAGAATGGGAGTAAAGGATGGTCTTTAATGTCTTAGCGAGTAGAATGGAGGCAGAGGAGATGGTATATTTAAACTCAATGAGTATTGTCATTAATTTGTCCATTGAATATAAAATATAGAAATTAAAGACGTAATGAAATAAAATATATTATTCACACTGTAGAAGAGAGTTGTTGAGATAATTCGGACAGAGAGAAAGTTAGAACAGGATAGATTTATCAGGAGAGTTTAGAATCCAGGATGGGTAGTGGGATGTGTGGGAAGCATCCCAGGTAGGGTTGGACGGAGGGTGTGAAAATTGTTTAGTGTTTCAGGTTTGAATATCAACAGTCATGTATGAGTGTTTTATATACGAGATATTAAAGCAACTGAAGACAGATGGGCTTGTAACTTAATATGATGTCATTGTGGACAAGGAAGCATTTAAGAAGGAATTCGTGGAAACCGGTTAGCTGGACCTAATATCTGAAAGTAAAGGGTACAAGGTCTTCACTCTGAAGGATGAGTTGAGACGTTACGGTAAGGAAGGTCACTCGAACTGTAATGTTCCCTCACACACGGCAAGTACTCTTTCGAATGAGTGGCGATGAATGTGTTTTCTTCTTTGTGCCTCCCAACTTCAGTGAACAATCACAGATGTGTGAAAAAAATATATTATATTCATCCATGCAATCTGATCCCAGCATCATAACATATACAGAATAAATAACAACACGTAGTCATTCATACTAGCACATGACGCTTTAATATTTAGGTCAATAATGGTGACGGAAGAGCATGATCAACACGGGTAGCTGGTCAATATAAGTGAAAGGTCGAGCGTTACTGGAGTCATTTCCTCGCTGTCACTGCTTCAGTAACTACAAACAGCTCTGCTTCTCTAGTTATAAATATACTTTCTGTTCCTTCTACAAATACTGCACCACAACTTCTGTTACTGACCAACAGGTAAGATAAGTATATTACTCACAAAATTTTGAAGCTTCCTACTGCAAATATTTTGCAATTCATTGAGCTATTTTCTGTTTCTGTTTCTTAAGCTCATTCTCAGTCTTCAAAACAGATGACTAACATGGGTGGCCTTGTGTGGGCGTGGGCCTGGGCGTGCGCCTGGTCGTACTTCATGTTAAGAACTGACTCCCAGAGTAAAGTAGCAGTAGGAGTCGTTACCGAGTGTGTCTCCGAGACCCGGCAGCCTCAGACAATGACGTACTCAGCGTCCTCGGAATTAATGTGCGCTATACAATGTAACCAAAAGCAAGCTCTCCAGTACATTTATAATGGTAAGCAAAACAAACAAATTATAACACGAATTACGATGATTCGTTATCTGTTTGAATAATGCAATGCCATATAAACAATTATATATATATATATATATATATATATATATATATATATATATATATATATATATATATATATATATATATATATATATATATATATATATATATATATAATATATACATATATATATATATATATATATATATATATATATATATATATATATATATATATATATATATATATATATATATATATATATATATATATATATATATATATATATATATATATATATATATTAATAGCAACACTGCAACTAGAAAACATACTATTTCCATTCTGATGGAAGAGCCTGATTAAAGGAATAATTTTTATTTCTCGATATTGTGAATGCTTTCTTCTCTTCTAGCATTTTAGTAATTTCAATATGTTTCTG
>NC_091360.1:14042818-14097818 GCF_038502225.1 Cherax quadricarinatus
AGTGCAGCACTGGCTCACAAACAGTCAAGCTGGGATAGCCCAATTGCTGAAAAGGTGCTTGCCAACATGCTCAGGGCTGCAACATCAGATAGGGAGATTGCCCGTCTCCAGGCTGTGAGTGCACCTCACTCCGGGGACTTCCTCCAAACAGTTCCCATATCGGCAATGGGAACGCGACTCGACCCTAAGACCCTCCGTATTGCAGTGGCTCTGCGCCTTGCTGCCCCAATTCACACAGAATATATGTGTATTTGCGGCGAAGTGCAAGCAGACCAATACGGTCTACATGGTCTTAACTGTTCCAAAACCAAGGGCTGGCATGCAAGACACAATGAGGTCAACGACATCATTAAGAGAACCCTTGCTACAGCTGGATGCCCTGCCGAGAGGGAGCCACGATCACTTGCAGCAAACAATACCCACAACCCAGCAAACCGCCCCGACGGGATCACCATCTATCCTTGGAAGAATGGCAAGCTCTTAGCATGGGACTATACCTGTGTGTCCACACTGGCTGACACCTATATCCATCACAGTGTGGGGCGACAGGGAGGAGCTGGTGACCACAGGGAGGAGTACAAGATCAGCAAGTACAGGGACATTAGCCCACAGTATCAATTTGTCCCAGTGGGATCAGAGACCTTGGGATCATGGGGAAAAATGAAAAAATGCCACACGTTTCCTTAAAGAAGTGGGTTCCAGACTCATCGACACCACCAGGGACCCAAGGGCAGCCACTTTCATGTTCCAGCGCCTCAGCGTCGCCATCCAGAGGGGAAATGCTTGCTGCATACTTGGCTCACGTCCAGCCTCGGAGGAGCTGGAGGAAAATCATCATCTTTGATACTTTGTGCCATTGTATTCATGTTTATGTTTTTTTCTCTAAATGTATTTTGTTTATTAATAAATGTTCACATATATATATATATATATATATATATATATATATATATATATATATATATATATATATATATATATATATATGTATATGTATATATATATATATATATATATATATATATATATATATATATATATATATATATATATATATGTATATGTATATATATATATATATATATATATATATATATATATATATATATATATATATATATATATATATATATATATATATATATATATATATATATATATATATATATATATATATATATATATATATATATATATATATATATATATATATATATGTATATATATATATATATATATATATATATATATATATATATATATATATATATATATATATATATATATGTATATGTATATATATATATATATATATATATATATATATATATATATATATATATATATATATATATATATATATATATATATATATATATATATATATATATATATATATATATATATATATATATATATATATATATATATATATATATATATATATATTGGGAAATGTTGAGTGAATGCGTGGGGAGTTTTGAACCAAGTGTGAGAGTAATGGTGGTTGGGGATTTCAATGCTAAATTGGGCAAAAATGTTGTGGAGGAAGTAGTAGGTAAATCTGGAATGCCAAGGGTAAATGAAAATGGGGAGCCTTAAATTAAGCTATGTGTAGAAAGAGGTTTGGTAATAAGTAATACATATTTTATGGAGAAAAGGATAAATAAATGTACAAGGTATGACATAGCACGTAATGAAAGTAGTTTGTTAGATTATGTATTGGTGGATAAAAGGTTGATGGGTAGGTTAAAGGATGTACACGTTTATAGAGGGGCAACTGATACATCGGATCATTATTTAGTTGTAGCTACAGTTAGAGTAAAGGGTAGATGGGACAAGAGGAAAACGGCAACAACAAGTAAGAGGGAGGTGAGAGTGTATAAACTAAGGGAGGAGGAAGTTCGGGTGAGATACAAGCAACTATTGGCAGGAAGGTGGGCTGGTGCAAGTATGAGTAGTGGGGAGGGGGGGTTGAAGAGGGTTGGAATAGTATTAAAAAAAGCAGTATTAGAATGTGGTGCAGAAGTTTGTGGTTATAGGAGGGTGGGTGCAGGAGGAAAGAGGAGTGATTGGTGGATTGATGAAGTAAAGGTTGAAATAAAAGAGAAAAAGGTGGCTTATGAGAGGCTTTTACAAAGCAGAAGTGTTATAAGAAGAGTTGAGTATATGGAGAGTAAAAGAAAGGTGAAGAGAGTGGTAAGAGAGTGCAAAAGGAGAGCAGATGATTGAGTGAGAGACGCACTGTCAAGAAATTTTAATGAAAATAAGAAAAAATTTTGGAGTGAGGTAAACAAGTTAAGAAAGCCTAGAGAACGAATGGATTTGTCAGTTAAAAACAGAGTAGGGGAGTTAGTAGATGGGGAGATGGAGGTTTTGGGTAGATGGCGAGAATATCTTGAGGAACTTTTAAATGTCGACGAAAAAAGGGAGGTATACCATCTTTTAGGAGTGAAGAAGAACAGGATGTGAGTGAGGGGGAGGTGCGTGAGGCATTACGCAGAATGAAAGGGGGTAAAGCAGCTGGAACTGATGGGATCATGACAGAAATGTTAAAAACAGGGGAGGGGGGATATAGTGTTGGAGTGGTTGGTATTTTTGTGTAATAAATGTATGAAAGAGGGAAAGGTACCTAGGAATTGGCGGAGAGCATGTATAGTCCCTTTATATAAAAGGAATAGGGACAAAAGAGACTGTAAAAATTATAGAGGAATAAGTATACTGAGTATACCAGGAAAAGTGTACGGTAGAGTTATAATTGAAAGAATTAAAGGTAAGACAGAATTTAGGAATGCGGATGAGCAAGGATGTTTCAGAGTGGGTAGGGGATGTGTAGATCAAGTGTTTACATTGAAGCACATATGTGAAAAGTATTTAGATAAAGGTAGGGAAGTTTTTATTGCATTTATGGATTTAGAAAAGGCATATGATAGAGTGGATAGAGGAGCAATGTGGCAGATGTTGCAAGTATATGGAATAGGTGGTAAGTTACTAAATGCTGTAAAGAGTTTTTATGAGGATAGTGAGGCTCAGGTTAGGGTGTGTAGAAGAGAGGGAGACTACTTCCCGGTAAAAGTAGGTCTTAGAAAGGGATGTGTAATGTCTCCATGGTTGTTTAATATATTTATAGATGGGGTTGTAAAAGAAGTAAATGCTAGGGTGTTCGGGAGAGGGGTGGGATTAAATTACGGGGAATCAAATGCAAAATGGGAACTGACAGTTGCTTTTTGCAAAGGTTAGTGGATGAGTTTGGAAGTGTGTGTAAAGGTAGAAAGTTGAAAGTGAACATACATTAGGATAAAGTGATGAGGGTATCAAATGATTTAGATAAAGAAAAATTGGATATCAAATTGGGGAGGAGGAGTATGGAAGAAGTGAATGTTTTCAGATACTTGGGAGTTGACGTGTCGGCGGATGGATTTATGAAGGATGAGGTTAATCATAGAATTGATGAGGGAAAAAAGGTGAGTAGTGCGTTGAGGTATATGTGGAGTCAAAAAACGTTTTCTATGGAGGCAAAGAAGGGAATTTATGAAAGTATAGTAGTACCAACACTCTTATATGGGTGTGAAGCTTGGGTTGTGAATGCAGCAGCGAGGAGACGGTTGGAGGCAGTGGAGATGTCCTGTCTAAGGGCAATGTGTGGTGTAAATATTATGCAGAAAATTCGGAGTGTGGAAATTAGGAGAAGGTGTAGAGTTAATAAAAGTATTAGTCAGAGGGCTGAGGAGGGGTTTTTGAAGTGGTTTGGTCATTTAGAGAGAAAGGATCAAAGTAGAATGACATGGAGAGCATTTAAATCTGTAGGGGAAGGAAGGTGGGGTAGGGGTCGTCCTCGAAAAAGTTGGAAGGAAGGGGTAAGGTAGGTTTTGTGGGCGAGGGGCTTGGGCTTCTAGCAGGCGTGCATGAACGTGTTCGATAGGAGTGAATGGAGACGAATGGTATTTGGGACCTGACGATGTGTTGGAGTGTGAGCAGGGTAATATTTAGTGAAGGAATTCAGGGAAACCGGTTATTTTTATATAGCCGGACTTGAGTCCTGGAAATGGGAAGTACAATGCCTGCACTCTAAAGGAGGGGTTTCAGGATATTAGCAGTTTGGAGGGATACGTTGTGTATCTTTATTCGTTTATGCTTCTAAACTGTTGTGTTCTGAGCACCTCTGCAAAAACAGTGATTATGTGTGAGTGAGGTGAAAGTGTTGAATGATGATGAAAGTATTTTTCTTTTGGGGATTTTCTTTCTTTTTGGGTCCCCCTGCCTCGGTGGGAGACGGCCTACTTGTTAATATATATATATATATATATATATATATATATATATATATATATATATATATATATATATATATATATATATATATATATATATATATATATACATATATATATATATATATATATATATATATATATATATATATATATATATATGTATATATATATGTATATATATATATATATATATATATATATATATATATATATATATATATATATATATATATATATACATACATATATATATATATATATATATATATATATATATATATATATATATATATATATATATACATACATATATATGAAGAGTTAGATGTATCGGGAAGATGGAGGAAATATTTTGAGGAATTGTATACGTGTATAGGGCAAGGAGGAATAACATCTTGTAAGAGTGAGGATGAGCCAGTTGTGAGTGTGGGGGAAGTTCGTGAGGCAGTGGGTACAATGAAAGGGGGTAAGGCAGCTGGAATTGATGGGAATTAAGATGGAAATGTTAAAAGCAGGAGGGGATATAGTTTTGGAGTGGTTGGTGCTATTATTTAATAAATGTATGGAAGAGGGTAAGGTACCTAGGGATTGGCAGAGAGCATGCATAGTTCCTTTGTATAAAGGCAAAGGGGATAAAAGAGAGTACAAAAATTATAGGGGAATAAGTCTGTTGAGTATACCTGGTAAAGTGTATGGTAGAGTTATTATTGAAAGAATTAAGAGTAAGACAGAGAGTAGGATATCAGATGAACAAGGAGGCAGTTTGCAGAGGTTGGTGGATGAATTTGGTAGGGTATGTAAAAGAAGAAAATTAGAAGTGAATATAGGAAAGAGTAAGGTTATGAGGATAACAAAAAGATTAGGTGACGAAAGACTGGATATCAGATTTTAGGGAGAGTATGGAGGAGGTAAATGTATTCATATATTTAGGAGTGGACGTGTCAGCAGATGGGTCTATGAAGGATGAGGTGAATCACAGAACTGATGATGGGAAAAGGGTGAGTGGTGCACATAGGAGTCTGTGGAGACAAAGAACTTTGTCCATGGAAGCAAAAAGGGGAATGTATGAGAGTATAGCTATACCAACACTCTTGTATGGGTGTGAAGCATGGGTGATGAATGTTGCAACGAGGAGAAGGCTGGTGGCAGTTAAGATGTCTTGTCTGAGGGCAATGTGTGGTGTGAATATAATGCAGAGAATTCGTATTTCGGAAATTAGGAGAAGTTGTGGGATTACCAAAACTATTATCCAGAAGTCTGAGGAAGGGTTGTTGAGGTGGTTCGGACATGTAGAGAGAATGGAACAAAACAGAATGACTTTGAGAGTGTATAAATCTGTAGTGGAGGGAAGGAGGGGTAGGGGTCGGCCTTGGAAGGGTTGGAGGGAGGGGGTAAAGGAGGTTTTGTGTGCGAGGTGCTTGGACTTCCAGCAAGCATGCATGAGCGTATTTGATAGGAGTGAATGGAGACAAATGGTTTTTAATACTTGACGTGCTGTTGGAGTGTGAGCAAAGTAACATTTATGAAGGGATTCAGGGAAACCTGCAGGCCGGACTTGAGTCCTGGAGATGGGAAGTACAGTGCCTGCACTCTGAAGGAGGGGTGTTAATGCTGCAGTTTAAAAACTGTAGTGTAAAGCACCCTTCTGGCAAGACAGTGATGGAGTGAATGATGGTGAAAGTTTTTCTTTTTCGGGCCACCCTGCCTTGGTGGGAATCGGCCAGTGTGATAATAATAATATATATATATATATATATATATATATATATATATATATATATATATATATATATATATATATATATATATATATATATATATATATATATATATATATATATATATATATATCGTTCCTAATAGGTAAGACTGGTCAATTAGGAAAAACTCATTTAAAATTAAGTATTTTCTAAAAAAATCTTATACGTTTAAAGACGTATTTTTTCGTTCATGTTAGATTAATTTAAAAATCAATGATTTTGTACTCAAGAACCTTGGAAAATTTATCTGCCCTTATTATGACAAGAACAATTCAATTTAGCCTAATCCAACTATATATATTTTTCATAAGCATACAATAATTTAATAATAAAGAAACACTATTAATATTTTTTTTCGTTAGGTTCAGAATGATTTTTGTGAAATTATTTCATATACAAATTTTCGGTTGCCTTATTCGGCAAGAAGAGCATTGCTATTTAAGCCAAAATTGCAAGTTTCACCTATTTCGCAACATAAGTATACATGTATATGTATTGTAATTCAGTCGCAAAAAGGCAATCTTAGTATTGCACAAGAAGCCACGTGGAGATAGATTTCTTTAGCTTGGTATCTTTCGCACAGTCGTGCGTCGTCAGGAGTTATGCAATGTTGGAATCCTACAACAGATAGGAAGGGAAATTCCCTGAGGCAAGGAAAAAGATATCGATGGCTACTCTGACACAGAGTGAGAACCGTCACTGACTCAAACACCTATCTCTCCCCTCCTCCGTCCTCTCACACCCTTCCAGGAGACTGGGACGTGGGAGACCTTACATGTTTACAGGAAGCAAGTTACAGGATATTGTGGAAACTCAGTAGTGAGCCCAAACCCGATATCCACTGATCTATTGCCATATTGATTCATTTTTCTAAATGCCTAATACTGTACTCCCCCAAACTCGAGGTGTATATAACATTGCATTTTTATACAAATTAGATTTATTAGTTGTCAACTTAAACTCTCAATCAGTCAGGCAATGTTCCAGAAAGTGCCAACAGAGAAGGTTCTCTATAAAGTTTTTCACATATTTACTTACTACCAATATATTTACTTATCCGGCTCCATGGTATGTGCATGGGACCATGTAAACACCAAGACCAATGTTGGCTGGTGCTTTCTTAATCAACTTCTGCATCACTGTCCCGATGTTCTTGAAGACAATATTTACATTGAATATTTTAATGTATCTCGTAGACCGGCCATATTCTCATTGTAAGGGAAACCCAATATACCCTTGGTGGAAATCACTTCCCTAGGTTCAATCCTGTTGAAAGTCTTCTTAGCTGCTAAAAACGCCTTCTCAAAAAACTCCTTACGATATCTAAGTTTAATGACTGCGTTGAATATCGTATTAATGCCATATTCAGAATATTCCGGGCAACAGATAAGTAAATCTCACCAAAACATTTTAGGAAAACACTCCTTTTAGGGCTAGATTTATAATTGGAAGAATAATGAATGTATGACGACACATTAGTTAACTTTCTGTACGCTGTAAATTTATTTTTTTCTCAACCCGATGGATTAGAACCTGATTCGTATAATAATGCAATGTTACACAAAGCTTCAGTTTGATGGTGTATTAACAATATAGATAAAATGAATGAATAAGACAATAGATCAGTGGATATCGATTAGATACGGGTTTAGGCTGACTACTGCGTCTCCTTAATATGCTGTAACTCGATTTCTGTAATCCTCTGAGGTCCCTCACTTCTCAGGAGGGAACAGGGGGTATGTAGGTGTTTGGGTAGGTGACGGTAGAAACACTGCACAGCACGAGAGAGCGAAAGCTCTGGGGCTAAAATTTCCACTCCCATGTGGTTTGTTCTGCACACACACACACACACACACACACACACACACACACACACACACACACACACACACACACACACACACACACACACACACACACACACACACACACACACACACACACACACACACATATATATATATATATATATATATATATATATATATATATATATATATATTTATATTTATATATATATATATATATATATATATATATATATATATATATATATATATATATATATATATATATATATATATATATATATATATATATATATATATATATATATATGTTCGGTATTATACTCACCCCAAGATCATTTTTCTTGAGTGAGGTTTGTAGTCTTTGCCGCCCCCTAAGCTGTATTCTGTCTGCGATCTTCTTTGCCCTTCCCCGATCGTCATGTCTTTCCGGGGTTGAAGTCCAGGAGCCAGTTGCTTGACCAGGACTGTAGCCTGTCCAGATCCCTTTGTAGTTCTGCCTGGTCCTCCTCCAACAGAATTCTCCTCATTAACTTTACATCGTCGCAAATAGAGACACTTCCAAGTCTATTCATTCCGTCATGTCATTCACATACACCAGAAACAGTACCGGCCCTAGAACTGACCCCTGTGAAGCCCCGCTTGTCACAGGCGCCCACTCCAACACCTTGTCACTTACCATGACTTGCTGTTGCCTTCCTGCCAGGTATTCTCTGATCCATTGCAATGCCTTCCCTGTTGTACTTGCCTGGTCATCCAGCTTTTGCACTAATCTCTTCTGTGGAACTATGTCAAAAGCCGTTTTATAATCGAAGTAAACAAAGTCTACCCACCCCCCTCTCTTGTCTTACTGTTGTCATCTTGTCAGAAAACTCCAGAAGATTTGTGACCCAGGATTTCCTGTCCATGAATCCGTGCTGGTTGTCGCTGATAAGCTCATTCCTTTCTAGGTCCTCCACCACTCTTCTGATAATCTTCTCCAAATACCTCCCTGACCAATGCTAGAAATAATTGCCTCCCCGCACCCCTTTCTCTCTTATCAACTTTCAACAAGTCCCCCCCATTTAAATATGTTTTAACTATCAATCCATTTAATTGCTAAGCGTTTTCAACTTTTTGATGTCAAATTAAATCTTTTTCTCATTCTTTATAAAATTTATGGATAGATCACCCTCTCTCACTCTCTCATTAGTTCTCATTTCACACTCCCTCACCACTTCTTTAACCTGTCATTAACTCTGCATACACTACGCTCTCAGTATTTCACATCTCTACATTATAAGAACACTTTATATGCCAGTTTTCCCCCCATAGTATCCCCTTTTCTTCGTCGTTCCATAAATCACTGCTCTTCTCTTCTGCACTCTCTCTCTCTCCTATACACACGAACTCTTAAACTTACCCCGTATCTCTATATCTTCCTTATTACCTGTACTCTCTCTACCTCACTGTTCTCCACCTTTCTTGCTCACTCTGGTTCTTATGCCATTACTCTTCTGTTTACTTTATCATACATATATGCAGAGCTTAAGACGAGAAATGTATTTCTTCATTAGCTTATGAAAAATACCTGAATAAAAATCAGTTCCTCGGAAACTTGTTTGGTATTATTCGCTTTACTAGTTTTCATAACCATAAAATTTGCTCCTTTATATCTAATTCCCGTTACAGGAAGAACTCACATGTTTCAGGCAACTTGCTGCTCGTAGTGTTTGCTTGTGTCAGGTGTACAATATTCAGACAAGATTTATTCACCAAGTTGTCATTTGGGAGAATTAATGACAAATTTTATGTGTACATGACAAAGTCTTACTGGAATAACATATAACACACACTGACTCATTATTCATCACAGTTCCAATGTTAGAACTAGTTCGAACAAGAACATTTATGGTTAACAAAACACAAAAGCTGTTTGGACATTTTATTAAACGTTTAAATATGATGTCCAAAATGTTTTTTGTGTATTTGTGGCACAATTTGTCAATATTTTCAACCTCTAGCTTCATTGTACATTAGTATTATATGCAAATGATGATAAATTATGCTTCACTGGTTAAATACTAGTGTACAAGTATATACAACGAAGAGAGAGTATCTCTGTAGAAGCAGTTAGAGTTAACATTAATTCTTGTTTCATGGATCCAGATTTTTTGATTGGTGGCGTGAAGGTAAAACGCAACCATAATAGTGGCCAAACAATCAATAAGCTTTTAACTTCACACACTACCTTTACTAAGTAAAGAGTAATTTTATATGTTTAGTGAAGTGTGTTCAGCATGCACTAGAGTCCACTTACACCCCAGTGAAGTTCACCTCCATTAGCTTTCACTCGCACTGATTAACCCCTACTTACACCTTCACAGACTAACACTCCCACTGACTTACATCCCTATTGACTTACACTAACACGGTCTTACTTTTCCATTGGCTTACACCCTCATTGGTTTACACCCTCACTGGCTTACACCCTCACTGGCTTACACCCTCACTGGCTTACACCCTCACTGGCTTACACCCTCACTGGCTTACACCCTCACTGGCTTACAACTACTGATTGTAAACCAATAATTTACACCCTCACTGACCTTCACGACCACTAATTTACACCCCTACTGACCTACTAGGTCACTAATTTACACCCCTACTGACCTTCCTGGCCACTAATTTACACCCCTACTGACCTTCCTGGCCACTAATTTACACCCCTACTGACCTTCCTGGCCACTAATTTACACCCCTACTGACCTACTAGGTCACTAATTTACACCCCTACTGACCTACTAGGTCACTAATTTACACCCCTACTGACCTTCCTGGCCACTAATTTACACCCACACTGACATACCTGGTCACTAATTTACTTCCCCGCTTACATACATGGCCACTAATTTACATCCCCACTATCATACATGGCCATTAACTTACACCCACTAACATAGATGGCCTGTAATTTACACCCACTGAAATATATGGTCACCAATTTGCACCCCCACTAACATATATGACCACAAATTTACATTCCACCAACATATATGGTCACTAACTTCCACTCCTCTAACCTACTTAACCACTAATTTATACCCCTCTGACCATTATGGCCACTAATTTAGATCCTCTGACCTACAAGGCTTCTAATTTGCACCCCATTGACATCCATAGGCACTATTTTATGTCCCCACTGACATTCATGGTTACTAATTTACACCCCCATTGACATACATAGGAACTAATTTACACACCCACAGACATATATGACCATTAATTTACAGTCCCACTCACATACATGGTCACTAGTTTACATCCCCACTGACATACATCAATAATTTACACCCCTTACGGACATACGTCACCACTAATTTACACCCCAACTAACATACATCTATACTAACGTACACCCCCACTGATTTACATCTACATTAGTTTACACCCCGTACTGACATACATTGCCACTAATTTACGCCCCCACTGACATTATGGACACTAGTCTACACTTCCACTGATTTACATATCCACAAATTTACACACCACAAATTTACAGCTCCGCAAGTTTACATCCCCAAATGACATACATCTATACTAACTTACACCCCTACTGATTTACATCTATATTAGTTTACACCCCGTACTGACATACAGTGCCACTAATTTACGCCCCTACTGACATAATGGCCACTAGTCTACACCCCCACTGACTTACATATCCACAAATTTACACCCCTACTAACATACGGCTCTACTAGTTTACATACCCACTGACATACATCTCCGCTAATTTACACCCACACTTACATACATGGTCACTAGTTCACACCCACACTTACATACATGGTCACTAGTTCACACCCACACTTACATACATGATCACTAGTTCACACCCACACTTACATACATGATCACTAGTTCACACCCACACTTACACACATGGTCAATAGTTCACACCCACACTTACATACATGATCACTAGATCACACCCACACTTACATACATGGTCACTAGTTCACATCCCCACTTACATACATGGTCACTAGTTCACACCCCCACTTCCATATAGTCACTAGTTCACACCCACACTTCCATATAGTCACTAGTTCACACCCCCACTTCCATATAGTCACTAGTTCACACCCCCACTTCCATATAGTCACTAGTTCACACCCCCACTTACATACACGGTCACTAGTTCACACCCCCACTTCCATATAGTCACTAGTTCACACCCCCACTTCCATATAGTCACTAGTTCACACCCCCAATTACATACAGGGTCACTAGTTCACACCCCCACTTCCATATAGTCACTAGTTCACACCCCCACTTACATACATGGTCACTAGTTCACACCCTCACTTCCATATAGTTACTAGTTCACACCAACACTTCCATATAGTCAATAGTTCACACCCCCACTTACATACATGGTCACTAGTTCACACCCCCACTTCCATATAGTCACTAGTTCACACCCCCACTTACATACATGGTCACTAGTTCACACCCAGACTTCCATATAGTCACTAGTTCACACCCCCACTTACATAGATGGTTGCTAGTTCACACCCCCATTTACATACATAGTCACTAGTTCACACCCCCACTTTCATATAGTCACTAGTTCACACCCCCACTTCCATATAGTCACTAGTTCACACCCACACTTCCATATAGTCACTAGTTCACACCCACACTTACATACATGGTTACCAGTTCACACCCCCATTTACATACATAGTCACTAGTTCACACCCCCACTTACATACATGGTCACTAGTTCACACCCCCACTTCCATATAGTCACTAGTTCACACCCCCACTTACATACATGGTCACTAGTTCACACCCAGACTTCCATATAGTCACTAGTTCACACCCCCACTTACATACATGGTTACTAGTTCACACCCACACTTACATACATGGTTACCAGTTCACACCCCCATTTACATACATAGTCACTAGTTCACACCCCCACTTACATACATGGTCACTAGTTCACACCCCCACTTCCATATAGTCACTAGTTCACACCCCCACTTACATACATGGTCACTAGTTCACACCCAGACTTCCATATAGTCACTAGTTCACACCCCCACTTACATACATGGTTACTAGTTCACACCCCCATTTACATACATAGTCACTAGTTCACACCCCCACTTTCATATAGTCACAAGTTCACACCCCCACTTCCATATAGTCACTAGTTCACACCCACACTTCCATATAGTCACTAGTTCACACCCCCACTTACATACATGGTTACTAGTTCACACCCCCACTTCCATATAGTCACTAGTTCACACCCCCACTTCCATATAGTCACTAGTTCACACCCACACTTCCATATAGTCACTAGTTCACACAGCCACTTCCATATAGTCATTAGTTCACACCCACACTTCCATATAGTCACTAGTTCACACCCCATTTACATACATAGTCACTAGTTCACACCCCCACTTCCATATAGTCACTAGTTCACACCCCCACTTACATACATGGTTACTAGTTCACACCCCCACTTCCATATAGTCACTAGTTCACACCCACACTTCCATATAGTCACTAGTTCACACCCACACTTCCATATAGTCACTAGTTCACACCCACACTTCCATATAGTCACTAGTTCACACCCACACTTACATACATGGTTACTAGTTCACACCCCCACTTACATACATGGTCACTAGTTCACACTCACTCTTCCATATAGTCACTAGTTCACACCCCCACTTCCATATAGTCACTAGTTCACACCCCCACTTACATACAGGGTCACTAGTTCACACCCACACTTCCGTATAGTCACTAGTTCACACCCCCACTTACATACAGGGTCACTAGTTCACACCCACACTTCCATATAGTCACTAGTTCACACCCACACTTACATACATGGTCACTAGTTCACACCCCCACTTCCATATAGTCACTAGTTCACACCCACACTTCCATATAGTCACTAGTTCACACCCCCACTTACATACATGGTCACTAGTTCACACCCCCACTTACATACATGGTCACTAGTTCACACCCCCACTTACATACATAGTCACTAGTTCACACCCCCTCTTCCATATAGACACTAGTTCACACCCCCACTTACATACATGGTTACTAGTTCACACCCCCACTTACATACATGGTCACTAGTTCACATCCACACACTTACATACATAGTCACTAGTTCACACCCCACTTACATTCATAGTCACTAGTTCACACCCCCACTTACATACATAGTCACTAGTTCACACCCCCACTTACATACATAATCACTAGTTCATACCCACACTTACATACATGGTCACTACTTCGCACCCCCACTTACATACATAGTCACTAGTTCATACCCCCACTTACATACATCGTCACTAGTTCATACCCACACTTACATACATGGTCACTAGTTCACACCCCCACTTGCATACATGGTCACTAGTTCACACCCACACTTCCATACATGGTCAATAGTTGACACCCACACTTACTTACATGGTCACTAGTTCACACCCACACTTACATACATGGTCACTAGATCACACCCCCACTTACATACATGGTCACTAGTTCACACCCACACTTCCATACATGGTCACTAGTTCATACCCCACTTACGTACATGGTCACTAATTCACACCCACACTTACATAGATGGTCACTAGTTCACACCCTCACTTACATGGTCACTAGTTCACACCCCCACTTACATACATTGTCACTATTTCACACCCCCTCTTCCATACACGGTCACTAGTTCACACCCCCATTTACATAGATGATCACTAGTTCACACCCACACTTACATACATGGTCACTAGTTCACACTCCCACTTACATAGATGGTCACTAGTTCACACCCACACTTACATACATGGTCACTAGTTCACATCCCCACTTACATACATGGTCACTAGTTCACGCCCCCACTTCCATACAAGGTCACTAATTCACAACCCCACTTACATAGATGGTCACTAGTTCACACCCACACTTACATACATGGTCACTAGTTCACACCCCGATTTACATACATGGTCACTAGTTCACACCCCCACTTACACAGATGGTCACTAGTTCACACCCACACTTTCATACTTGGTCACTAGTTCACACCCCCACTTACATACCTGGTCACTAGTTCACACCCCCACTTCCATACACGGTCACTAGTTCACACCCCCACTTACATAGATGGTCACTAGTTCACATCCACACTTACGTACATGGCCACTAGTTCACACCCCCACTTACATACATGGTCACTAGTTCACACCCCCACTTACATTGATGGTCACTAATTCACACCCACGCTTACATACATGGTCACTAGTTCACACCCCCACTTACATACACGGTCACTAGTTCACACCCCCACTTACATACATGGTCACTAGTTCACAACCACACTTACATTCATGGTCACTAGTTCACACCCACACTTACATACATGGTCACTAGTTTACACACACACTTACATACAAGGTCACTAGTTCACACCCACACTTACATACATGACCACTAGTTCACACCCCCACTTACATACATAGTCACTAGTTCACACCCACACTTACATACATAGTTACTAGTTCACACCCCCACTTACATACAAGGTCACTAGTTCACTCCCCCACTTACATATAGTCACTAGTTCACACCCACACTTACACACATGGTCACAAGTTCACACCCACACTTTCATATTTGGTCACTAATTCACACCCCCACTTACATACATGGTCACTAGTTCACACCCACACTTACATACATGGTCACTAGTTCACACCCCCACTTACATACATGGTCACTAGTTCACACAGACACTTACATACATGGTCACTAGTTCACACCCACACTTACATACATGAACACTAGTTCACACCCCCACTTACATACATGGTCACTAGTTCACACCCACACTTACATACATGGTCACTAGTTCACACCCCAACTTACGTACATGGTCACTAGTTCACACCCCCACTTACATACATGGTCACTAGTTCACACCCACACTTATATACATGGTCACTGGTTCACACCCACACTTACATACATGGTCACTAGTTCACACCCTCACTTACATAAATGGTCACTAGTTCACACCCACACTTACATACATGGTCACTAGTTCACACCCCCACTTACATACATGGTCACTAGTTCACACCCACACTTACGTACATGGTCACTAGTTCACACCCACACTTACGTACATGGTCACTAGTTCACACCCACACTTACATACATGGTCACTAGTTCACACCCACACTTACGTACATGGTCACTAGTTCACACCCCCACTTACATACATGGTCACTAGTTCACACCCACACTTACGTACATGGTCACTAGTTCACACCCCCACTTACATACATGGTCACTAGTTCACACCCACACTTACGTACATGGTCACTAGTTCACACCCCCACTTACATACATGGTCACTAGTTCACACCCCCACTTACATACATGGTCACTAGTTCACACCCACACTTATATACATGGTCACTGGTTCACACCCACACTTACATACATGGTCACTAGTTCACACCCTCACTTACATAAATGGTCACTAGTTCACACCCACACTTACATACATGGTCACTAGTTCACACCCCCACTTACATACATGGTCACTAGTTCACACCCACACTTACGTATATGGTCACTAGTTCACACCCACACTTACGTACATGGTCACTAGTTCACACCCACACTTACATACATGGTCACTAGTTCACACCCACACTTACGTACATGGTCACTAGTTCACACCCCCACTTACATACATGGTCACTAGTTCACACCCACACTTACGTACATGGTCACTAGTTCACACCCCCACTTACATACATGGTCACTAGTTCACACCCACACTTACGTACATGGTCACTAGTTCACACCCCCACTTACATACATGGTCACTAGTTCACACCCCCACTTACATACATGGTCACTAGTTTACACCCACACTTACATACATGGTCACTAGTTTACACCCACACTTACATACATGGTCACTAGTTCACAACCCCACTTCCATATATGGTCACTAGTTCACACCCACACTTACATACATGGTCACTAGTTTACACCCACACTTACATACATGGTCACTAGTTCTCACCCACACTTACATACATGGTCACTAGTTCTCACCCCCACTTACATACATGGTCACTAGTTCACACCCACACTTACATACATGGTCACTAGTTCACACCCCCACTTACATACATGGTCACTAGTTCACACCCACACTTACATACATGGTCACTAGTTCACACCCACAGTTACATACATTGTCACTAGTTCACACCCCCACTTACATACATGGTCACTAGTTCACACCCCCACTTACATTCATGGTCACTAGTTCACACCCACACTTACATACATGGTCACAAGTTTACAACCACACTTACATACATGGTCACTATCTCACACCCACACTTACATACATGGTCACTAGTTCACACACCCACTTACATATATGGTCACTAGTTCACACCGACACTTACATACATGGTCACTAGTTCACACGCCCACTTACATACATGATCACTAGTTCACACCCACACTTACATACATGGTCACTAGTTCACACCCACACTTACATACATGGTCACTAGTTCTCACCCCCACTTACATACATGGTCACTAGTTCACACCTCTACTTACATACGTGGTCACTAGTTCACACCCACACTTACATACATGGTCACTAGTTCACACCCCCACTTACATACGTGGTCACTAGTTCACACCCACATTTACATACATGGTCACTAGTTCACACCCACACTTACATACATGGTCACTAGTTCACACCCACACTTACATACGTGGTCACTAGTTCACACCCCCACTTACGTACATGGTCACTAGTTCACACCCCCACTTACATACATGGTCACTAGTTCACACCCACACTTACATACATGGTCACTAGTTCACACCCACACTTACATACATGGTCACTAGTTCACACCCCCACTTACATACAAGGTCACTAGTTCACACCCACACTTACATACATGGTCACTAGTTCACACCCCCACTTACATACAAGGTCACTAGTTCACACCCACACTTACATACATGGTCACTAGTTCACACCCACACTTACATACGTGGTCACTAGTTCACACCCCCACTTACATACATGGTCACTAGTTCACACCCCCACTTACATACATGGTCACTAGTTCACACCCCCACTTACATACATGGTCACTAGTTCACACCCACACTTACATACATGGTCACTAGTTCACACCCACACTTACATACATGGTCACTAGTTCACACCCCCACTTACATACATGGTCACTAGTTCACACCCACACTTACATACATGGTCACAAGTTCACACCCACACTTACGTACATAGTCACTAGTTCACACCCACACTTACATACATGGTCACAAGTTCACACCCACACTTACATACATGGTCACAAGTTCACACCCACACTTACATACATGGTCACTAGTTCACACCCACACTTACATTCATGGTCACAAGTTCACACCCACACTTACCTACATGGTCACAAGTTCACACCCACACTTACATACGTGGTCACTAGTTCACACCCACACATACATACATAGTCACTAGTTCACACCCACACTTACATACATGGTCACTAGTTCACACCCACACTTACATACAAGGTCACTAGTTCACACCCACACTTACATACATGGTCACTAGTTCACACCCCCACTTACATACAAGGTCACTAGTTCACACCCACACTTACATACATGGTCACTAGTTCACACCCACACTTACATACATGGTCACTAGTTCACACCCACACTTACATACATGGTCACTAGTTCACACCCACACTTACATACATGGTCACTAGTTCACACCCACACTTACATACATGGTCACTAGTTCACACCCACACTTACATACATGGTCACTAGTTCACACCCACACTTACATACATGGTCACAAGTTCACACCCACACTTACGTACATAGTCACTAGTTCACACCCACACTTACATACATGGTCACAAGTTCACACCCACACTTACATACATGGTCACAAGTTCACACCCACACTTACATACATGGTCACTAGTTCACACCCACACTTACATTCATGGTCACAAGTTCACACCCACACTTACCTACATGGTCACAAGTTCACACCCACACTTACATACGTGGTCACTAGTTCACACCCACACATACATACATAGTCACTAGTTCACACCCACACTTACATACATGGTCACTAGTTCACACCCACACTTACATACAAGGTCACTAGTTCACACCCACACTTACATACATGGTCACTAGTTCACACCCCCACTTACATACAAGGTCACTAGTTCACACCCACACTTACATACATGGTCACTAGTTCACACCCACACTTACATACATGGTCACTAGTTCACACCCACACTTACATACATGGTCACTAGTTCACACCCACACTTACATACATGGTCACTAGTTCACACCCACACTTACATACATGGTCACTAGTTCACACCCACACTTACATACATGGTCACTAGTTCACACCCACACTTACATACATGGTCACTAGTTCACACCCACACTTACATACATGGTCACTAGTTCACACCCACACTTACATACATGGTCACTAGTTCACACCCACACTTACATACATGGTCACTAGTTCACACCCACACTTACATACATGGTCACTAGTTCACACCCACACTTACATACATGGTCACTAGTTCACACCCACACTTACATACATAGTCACTAGTTCACTCCCACACTTACATACATGAATACGCTCCTAAAGCAAAAGGTTTTCAGAGGGCTAAGTGGGTCACTAGGATTCTCAGGCCATAAGAAGCGGGTACAATCCCGGTCAGCCTCTTGTAAACCCACTCTTAGGAAAGCTTTACTTATGTCAGCCGTTAAGGAATATTTCTTCACTCTGAAATTTAATAAGATATCTACTAATTTTTCCGTCAACGACGGACCTGTCATCAAACAGTCATTTAAACTAGGTACATTTTCGTTACTCCTGGCACTACAATTAAACACAATCCCCGGAGGAGTGGTCTTGGAATCCTTCTTCACTCCGTGATGTGGCTAATAGTGACCATAAATTTTGGCTTGTTCAGGAGGTACCTCCTCTATAAATTTATTTTTTAACTGTTCAGTAATTATATCAATTCGCATAGCTGAGCCTTTAATTGTCCATATGCCATCCTGTAATTAGTGGGCAATTCTGGATGGTTCAATCTCCACTGAAGTCGCACCCAGTATTGTCCAGATTCAAATTTTACATCTCTCAGGTATTGTTCCTGAGTGAAAGAATCGTCTGGACTTTCTTCATTTACATTTATTCCAATGCTGTCTAATTCCCACAATTTATGCACTGGCTCAACACCATCCTCTATGGAAGAATTATACTGGGGTACGATTTCATGAGTAAGACACACAGTGATGGCATTTATAGTTTCCTCTAGTCATGAATTATTAGTACAAGGAAGCCTACCATACATTACATGACCTCCTGCGATCTTTAAAAGAGTGACACCACATTTCTTTACCATACCTTTTACAAAGGAGGCATAATAGTCACTATCAAAATATTTATTAGACCTACAAAATCATCATTTACACCAGAAGGTGCTAAATTTACATTATGTGAAAGCCTTTCTGTAGCTTTACTAAGCCCTACTATAGATATTTTCTCTGGAAGTCTATCTACAATTACTGCACTAACACGGTTTTCCTCATTGCCCAAACTGACAGTTACATAAACAGTGTCATACAATTGAGCCCTTTTATCCGAGAGAAAACCTGATAATTTTAGAGTTGTAGGATCTCCCAGTTGTACCTTCATCCCTTTAAGACATTTACGTTTTATGAAAGTACGTTGTGATCCCTGATCTAATAATGCAGTTACATTTTTTTATTTATGCCTTTTATCATCAATTTTTACCTCAAACACATGTAAGGCTACTTCAGCGAAACCGTCATTATCAACAATAGCAGCAATATTACATTAGCTACTGTTGTGTCAGGATTGTCAACATTATCATTATTATCAACATTATCATACAGTCCCTTACACATGACTACATGGTACCTTGCTTTGTGACATTGATAACAGTTGTTTAATCTGGCATGACAATCCTTTACAGTGTGATTACCTGACATCTGATACATCTGTCAAGTTCTTCCAATCTTTCAACTTTATCATCCCATGAATTGTATGCATTGCAATTCAGAAGAGACAATCTCTCTTTTCTTTGACTGGTTTCTTATTAACTGGTCTACTCTTAGGAGGGTACTTATTCTTCTTACTTTGAAGTGGAGAATCACTATTTCTGATTCCTGCTACTTGATATGTGGCTATGCAACTCTTTTTAGGAGATGAATTTTGATTATTAATATTGGGATCATTTTTCCCTTTGTGAAACTTGACAGATAGATACCTCAGAGTTATTATGTGTTGCATCTTTAAAATGAGTTGGTTTGCTGGTCTGCAACTGAACAATTAATTCTTGTAGACCTAGTCTTATTTCCTCCTGACCAAAATAACCCTTGTGATGCTTGTTCGAGATCCATTCAACTTTTTACAGCTTAATTTATTCTGTACAATGGCACTCAGTAACCAGTATGATTCATTCAGACTATATTTATTATTTAAAGTTTTGAGAGTGCTCTCCAGCTTAACTCTAAACCGCTTGTAAGTGTGATCTGGAGTTTTAAATTAACAATGATAGTCACTAGATCAAACCTACTTTCTTCTATATTACCATAAGAGACCTTCAACAAGTCAACTGCTTCCTTGTAAGAATCATCTACATTGGGAAAGGCTTGTATGAGCATGTGGGCATCTCCTCTTATCTGCCTTTTGAGGTAAAATAATTTAGTAACACATGCTATATCATTCCTATCATGTGCAGCTGCTTTAAAAATTGACCAAAACTCCTCCCAGTTTTCTCCAGGATTAAATACAGCAGTAAAAAGAGAGCAAATGTGAGAGTGGGTGAGATGTTATCAACAAATTTTGATGAAAATAACAAAAAGGCACAATACCGTGACTGGAACGATACACAAATAACCCGCACATAAAAGACAGAAGCTTACGACGACGTTTCGGTCCGACTTGGACCATTGACAATTGTCAATGGTCCAAGTCGGACCGAAACGTCGTCGTAAGCTTCTGTCTTTTATGTGCGGGTTATTTGTGTATTTGATGAAAATAAGGAAAAGTTTTGGAGTGAGATTAACAAGTTAAGAAAGCCTAGAGAACAAATGGATTTGTCAGTTAAAAATAGGAGAGGAGAGTTATTAAATGGAGAGTTAGAGGTATTGGGAAGATGGAGGGAATATTTTGAGGAATTGTAAAATGTTGATGAAGATAGGGAAGATGTGATTTCGTGTATAGGGCAAGGAGGAATAACATCTTGTAGGAGTGAGGAAGAGCCAGTTGTGAGTGTTGGGGAAGTTCGTGAGGCAGTAGGTAAAATGAAAGGGGGTAAGGCAGCCGGGATTGATGGGATAAAGATAGAAATGTTAAAAGCAGGTGGGAATATAGTTTTGGAGTGGTTGGTGCAATTATTTAATAAATGTATGGAAGAGGGTAAGGTACCTAGGGATTGGCAGAGAGCATGCATAGTTCCTTTGTATAAAGGCAAAGGGGACAAAAGAGAGTGCAAAAAATATAGGGGGATAAGTCTGTTGAGTATACCTGGTAAAGTGTATGGTAGAGTTATTATTGAAAGAATTAAGAGTAAGACGGAGAATAGGATAGCAGATGAACAAGGAGGCTTTAGGAAAGGTAGGGGGTGTGTGGACCAGGTGTTTACAGTGAAACATATTAGTGAACAGTATTTAGATAAGGCTAAAGAGGTTTTTGTGGCATTTATGGATTTGGAAAAGGCCTATGACAGGATGGATAGGGGGGCAATGTGGCAGATGTTGCAGGTGTATGGTGTAGGAGGTAGGTTACTGAAAGCAGTGAAGAGTTTTTACGAGGATAATGAGGCTCTAGTTAGAGTATGTAGGAGAGAGGGAGATTATTTCCCAGTAAAAGTAGGCCTTAGACAAGGATGTGTGATGTCACCGTGGTTGTTCAATATATTTATAGATGGGGTTGTAAGAGAAGTAAATGCGAGGGTCTTGGCAAGAGGCGTGGAGCTAAAAGATAAAGAATCACACATAAAGTGGGAGTTGTCACAGTTGCTCTTTCCTGATAACACTGTGCTCTTGGGAGATTCTGAAGATAAGTTGCAGAGGTTGGTGGATGAATTTGGTAGGGTATGCAAAAGAAGAAAATTAAGAGTGAATACAGGAAAGAGTAAGGTTATGAGGATAACAAAAAGATTAGGTGATGAAAGATTGGATATCAGACTGGAGGGAGAGAGTATGGAGGAGGTGAATGTATTCAGATATTTGGGAGTGGACGTGTCAGCGGATGGGTCTATGAAAGATGAGGTGAATCATAGAATTGATGAGGGGGAAAAGGGTGAGCGGTGCACTTAGGAGTCTGTGGAGACAAAGAACTTTGTCCTTGGAGGCAAAGAGGGGAATGTATGAGAGTATAGTTTAACCAACGCTCTTATATGGGTGTGAAGCATGGGTGATGAATGTTGCAGCGAGGAGAAGGCTGGAGGCAGTGGAGATGTCATGTCTGAGGGCAATGTGTGGTGTGAATATAATGCAGAGAATTCGAAGTTAGGAAGTTAGGAGGAGGTGCGGGATTACCAAAACTGTTGTCCAGAGGGCTGAGGAAGGGTTGTTGAGGTGGTTCGGACATGTAGAGAGAATGGAGCAAAACAGAAAGACTTCAAGAGTGTATCAGTCTGTATTGGAAGGAAGGCTGGGTAGGGGTCGGCCTAGGAAAGGTTGGAGGGAGGGGGTAAAGGAGGTTTGTGTGCGAAGGGCTTGGACTTCCAGCGGGCATGCGTGAGCGTGTTTGATAGGAGTGAATGGAGACAAATGGCTTTTAACACTTGACGTGCTGTTGGAGTGTGAGCAAAGTAACATTTATGAAGGGGTTCAGGGAAACCGGCAGGCCGGACTTGAGTCCTGGAGATGGGAAGTACAGTGCCTGTACTCTGAAGGAGGGGTGTTAATGTTGCAGTTTAAAAACTCTAGTGTAAAGCACCCTTCTGGCAAGACAGTGATGGAGTGAATGATGGTGAAAGTTTTTCTTTTTCAGGCCACCCTGCCTTGGTGGGAATCGGCCAGTGTGTTAATAAAAAATAAATACAGGTAAACATAATTCTGGGAGCATTGGTATAGACATCTTATTTACTTGAATAGGTTGACTAACTGCCTGGTTTACACCTTTTAATTTATTCAAAGCCTGACTTTTACAAGACCTATTTTTTCTTCTAATTCATAATACTGGTTAATCATAATATTGGAGCGGTGGTCAGAGTAATTTCAATAAGAGCAATATATGCCTTTTGCACAATTTACTAACAAATCTCCTTCATATTATTTGTAATATAATTTGTATGAATCATATCTATTACCCAAAACATCTAAATACAATTTTAAATCATCAGTATTCACAGTTTCCTTATTCATTAATTCCAAACATTTATTGTATGCCTTCGTTACATGGCCCTTACTAGCCTGTAATGCTGCTTTCTTTGCTCTAAATTCCATGGGAGTGTTATCTACATTAATTTTCTCATTTTCACCCAAGGTGCAATATGTTTAATTCAACTTAATTAATAACACTGATTATATACTTAATTATGCACTTTATAAAGGTAAATATTACAACTTACCTTACAATAAATCCTAGCCAGACTTGGCTTACCAAAATTAATATTGTACACACTAATATAAATCTTAGCCAGACTTGGCTTACCAAAATTAACATTGTACACACTAATATAAACAAATACACTAATATAAATCCTAGCTAGACTTGGCTTAGCAAAATTAATATTGTACACACTAATATAAACAAACACACTAATATAAATCCTAGCCAGACTTGGCTTAGCAAAATTAATATTGTAGTAATTATAATCCACTACACATTAAGTAAATTTATGGACATAACATCCACCTCCTACTGTCATGTCACATAATTATTAGGTAATTAATTCACTAATTAATGACTTCACTAATTACATCCGGTTCGATCAAGGACCAGCAGGCAACTGTGAAGTATTAAAATTACCTGGATGAACCTCATAAGATACATACCAGTAATTGGTAACAAAGATAATTATTTCTTATCAAGGGTTCCAGAGACATGTAGGAATTTTAGGGCATCCTAGGTCGCAAAAAATGTCCCCCATCGAATACCTGCTACTCTCGTATTTCCACAAGTCACTCTGGACCTATATTAATTCCAAATGAAATTCATCACCAGTAATTCTGGTAAACTATTAATATAAATTATATGGACTGTATGTTAAATTGAGTTAATGAATACATATACACATTTATATATCAGAAGGAGAATTTATAATAACACTCACCAATTTGCCTGGAGATTACTTGGTGTGTCATCCACAACCCCCTGCCTAAAATATGAAGAAACTTCTGGCCAGAAATTTCAACATATGAAGACATTACTTATCTGGGGTATAGTGTAATTCTTATCCCTTTTTCCGTCTAATTTCGGAATCCTGTTCAGTCGTTGGTTTATCACATTCTGCAGGACTGTAACCATAACAATTTCTGCGCCTATTTGAGAGGTTTTAAAGACAATTTAACCTCCAGAGTAACGAAAATTCTTCACGTTCGCTAGCATTCCTTCTAGCCCCATTCAAAACATGGCTTCCTCTCTCAAGAGATGCTAACACTATCGCTGGTTCCTTTTTTATTTACAAATTAATTTTTATTAACTACAATTTATTTCACTAATTTACATAAGAAATACACTGTACTTTCGGAAAATATACAATATTTTCCACAATGACAGTTGTTCCAAGAATTTTTGTCCCCTTTACCGTACACAAATGTTGAAAATTTGGAGGCGATTGTATAAGGGATTCTTGAGTTATGAGAAATAATGTCGAAAATTATTAAGACGAAAAAAAATTCAGGCATCCTCTTATTGATATCCCTCCTTGAATACCTAATATCCATCATTAAAGAGAAAATAATTATACGGCTCTTATGGAAAACAACTTGTACTTAGAAGAAACTAATGATAACGTCTAGGACCGTTGTGGACCATGTCGAGTCACACCATAGCAAGAGAATGTCAGAGAAGGCCAAAAGACAGGAAGGGAAGAGGGAGAGGCAAGAAGAGAGTGGAGGTGGTAGTAGTAGTAATAGTAGTAGTAGTAGTAACAACAGAAATATTATTAGTAGTATAGTTTGGTGGTAGTAGAAGATAGGAGTGGTAGTAGCAATAGTAGTAGTAGTAGTGGTGGTGGTAGAAGCAGTAGAAATAATATCAATTGTAGCTGAAGTATTTATGAAGACACAGCATCGGTTGTATTAGCGGTAAAAGTAATATTGGAGTGTAGTATTAGTGAATGAATTAGAGGCAGTAGCAATAGTGCTACAAAAGAACAGAGAAGCTGGTCAGGATTCCTACACGTCTATATTTGGCATATCTAGTGATAGAGTAACGAGGGTAAATTACATCTCAAAGCAGTGAAGAGTAAATTATCTCAGCTCTTTAACACCTGTCTTCAATGGACCAGAGAAGCACTCTTAAGAAATCTGGGAGAGAAGAAAATCCATTCAGCAAGAGAGAAGAGGCAGAGTTTATGAAGTCGAGAGGCTAGATTAGGCGAGAAAAAGAGCTGTGAAAAGAGGAAATCTAAGAGTAGATAAATTGATAGCCACAAATGTTGAGAGCACAGAGAAAGAGAGAAACAAAAACAAGATCATTTTTCATGACAGAAAAGTGCTGAATGTAATATCGCTGAGCACTTGCTAGCGATAAATGGAAACAGAAATGCCTCTCACAGAGCCGTTAACTTGAACATCACGGAAAGACAGCGGTGAGTTATATACCCATTCAGCTGTGAACCTGACAGAATGAGTAACATTGTTAGGAGTATCGAGAAAGAGTTTGAAGAAATTAATCACGTGGCCAAAAAGCAAAAACATCATGTACATAGCGATGCCAGAGAGAAGGATCTACTACAATAGAAGGAAGCAGAACTGATGAAATATTCAATTTCAAAATAATAATAAAGCAGTTAGACACATGTGTTGGATATGTTTACAGTATCCTCTGTATTATAATGAAGAATCTCACTATGTTGGCGAAGTGTTTAAAATTAAAGATATCCAATTGTTGCATATGTGTCTATCTCAGTAGTACCATACCAGTTACCAGTGTCAGTAGTGACTCGCTACCAACCGTCTGTGAGAATCACTTGTGTGAATTCACTGTTACAGCTAACCCTAGCATGTTTTGGACCCGCTCACCCCTAGGAACCATCTCGTGAGTCTGTCTAAAGATAGGGAGCGGAGATGTAGGTCAGGCTGGGCGCTTCCCTTATATTTCGTTTTAATTATACTCCATTATTGCCTATGTGAGTCTCCTTTACCCAGTCCACACTACCGAACCCATAGGACATCTACTCCCTCCACTCCATATAAAAGTTATGGAGAACATGGGATGGAGTTACTGTTTATGAAAAATGTGACGGAATCCACACTAAGACGAATAAGATCAAGGAAAAAACATCAGTGCGAACTAGGAGACGAAGTAACCATCATAGACCTTCTCTCTCACACACCTGAAAACAGTAAGAGTAACATAAATAAAATGAGATCCAGTATTAACATGTACGGTTGAATGTGGCTGTACATGACTCATGAAACTGTAATAACATGATTGCAAGCAAAACTCCAGGTCAGAGCGTAAGCCACTATACTTACCCACCCGTACCATGGTTTGTGGCCGAACATGTTCATTGAAGGCTCGACAGCAGTGTTGCTATTATGCTCCCCAAATCTGTGGAATAAATAACTCTGCATGGGAACTTTTGTTAGAGGACATTTATACCATTAATTCTGTAAGATTTCTGTCAGAATTTTACTTCTTGTGCATTATTTTATGGGTATTTTATTTCGTGTTTTTATTTTGTGGGGGAAAAAAGCCCAAACTGGTCGAGTCCAAATATTCACATAGCAACACAAAAGCAGTGGTATGGTTTGTTTGCAATCGTGTCATTACGATTTCGTGAGCTATGTGGAATTTTTCAAGGTTTTTGCTCTTAGACATTTTCAATAAACCATGGTCTTCCTATTATTTTGTTTTATCTTACCTTTTCACAAGGTTCACCATTTCAAAATTTATTACAGGGGTCATAATAATACCCTGAAGAGTCTCGGGGGGTCATAGGACGAAAAATGTTAAGGACCACGACTGTAGAGGTTCTGTCTCTTATCCTCTCGTCTCTTGGCTGGCCAGAACACTTCCTCCTTATCTTGGATCTTGTTCTCCTGTTCACCTCCATCAATCTCAGTGATGCTATTTCGATCTTGGAAAATCCTTGTAAATGAGTGAGATTTTTCTTACAAAATCTCCATAAATATTGTACGAAACCAAACAAATTTTCCATGAAAAATGTTGAAATCACACAAAACAGCAATTACAGTATTAATTATAAATTATTTCCACATGGTGCAAAACTAGGGTACATTGTTTGAAGACTATACTTAAATTACCACTTTCGTTTAAAATTAACCACTAATAAATGTTTCAGCTGATTCCCTTTTAACACTAAGACATACACTTGTCTTTCTTCAATATACTGCTAAACAGCTTTAAATGTGGGAATTTAGGAAATATTTTTATAATTTTGGCAGACTAAAATGTATTCGACAATCATACGAATTTCTATTATGATTTAAAACCTGTCAACAGTTGTACAAAATTCTGTTACCATCAATGAAGAATCTATTTCAGAAAAACTTTTAACGTTCATTTTGCACACTGTAACGAATACAAAAACGATATTCAATAGAGAAATATAGACTAAAGGTAAGTCAGAGTTTACCTTTGAATCTCTGATCATTATATATATATATATATTATTTATTATTATCACACTGGCCGATTCCCACCAAGGCAGGGTGGCCCGAAAAAGAAAAACTTTCACCATCATTCACTCCATCACTGTCTTGCCAGAAGGGTGCTTTACACTACAGTTTTTAAACTGCAACATTAACACCCCTCCTTCAGAGTGCAGGCACTGTACTTCCCATCTCCAGGACTCAAGTCCGGCCTGCCGGTTTCCCTGAATCCCTTCATAAATGTTACTTTGCTCACACTCCAACAGCACGTCAAGTATTAAAAACCATTTGTCTCCATTCACTCCTATCAAACACGCTCACGCATGCCTGCTGGAAGTCCAAGCCCCTCGCACACAAAACCTCCTTTACCCCCTCCCTCCAACCCTTCCTAGGCCGACCCCTACCCCGCCTTCCCTCCACTACAGACTGATACACTCTTGAAGTTATTCTGTTTCGCTCCATTCTCTCTACATGTCCGAACCACCTCAACAACCCTTCCTCAGCCCTCTGGACAACAGTTTTGGTAATCCCGCACCTCCTCCTAACTTCCAAACTACGAATTCTCTGCATTATATTCACACCACACATTGCCCTCAGACATGACATCTCCACTGCCTCCAGCCTTCTCCTCGCTGCAACATTCATCACCCATGCTTCACACCCATATAAGAGCGTTGGTAAAACTATACTCTCATATATATATATGTCGTGCCGAATAGGCAGAACTTGCGATTTTGGATTAAATAGCAACGCTCATCTTGCCATATAGGACATGCGAAAATTTGTGTATGCAATAATTTCGCCAAGATCATTCTGAACCTAACGAAAAAAATATATTTCATTGTGTTTGTTTAGTATTAAATTATTGTAAACAAATCTAAAATATATTTAGTTGGATTAGGCTAAAATAAATTGCTCTTGTTAAAACAAGGTTAGGTAAGTTTTCTAAGTTTCTTTTGGTGCAAAATTAAAAAAATTTGCATTAACATTAATGAAAAAAATATATCTTTAAACGTATAAGAGAAAATTTTGGAAAGGACTTAATTTTAAACAAGTTCTTGCTAATTGACCAGTTTTACATATTCGGCACGACATATATATATATATATATATATATATATATATATATATATATATATATATATATATATATATATATATATATATATCATTACGAACAACATCTCTGGCTGCAAATTTTATCATTCATGACGTCAGCTCTTTATGAGGGATAAGAAGGCTATGATAATGTAATGGAGTGACTGACGTGGAGCCAGTGGGTGGAGACGATGACGACGACGACCGCCGGAGCTCTGTCGGATATGGTTCACAGTATTTACAATGCCCGTGAACACTTCTTGAAGTCCAGGTAGGAGAGTCTTCATTGCCAAAGCATGCTGATGAATCATACAGTGAAGGAGACATGCGGAGCGACGTTCATCACGAAAGCTTTGAAGCCGATTTGCAACCGGTCACACTCCGACAAGCGCTTCCCAGTCTAGCTTGTGTTTAATGAGAAAGACTTCAAGGATTTTGAAAATATCTTCTTCACAAGTGGTTGTAGCCAATGGTCCAGAGAAGAAGTATTCCTCCTTCATAACTTCCCTGTCAAAGCAACGAACATAAACAAAATGGGAACATGAGGCACCATCCGTTGACTCGTCCAGTTGCAGTGAATACATGAGAACATAAGAAAGAAGGAACACTGCATCAGGCCTACTGGCCAATGCGAGGCAGGTCCAAACCACCCACCAGTCCAAGCCTAGTCAAGGCAGGTCACATCTACATAAGGAAGGAGCACGGCATCAGACCCATCAGCAAAAGCCAGTCAGGTCCAACTCACACCCATCCACACCCACTCATGTATTTATCTAACCTATTTTTAAAACTGCACAACGTTTTAACTTCTATGGCGGTACTCGGGAGTTTATTCCACTCATCCACAACTCTATTACCAAATCAGTGCATTCCCATATCCTACCTGAATTTGAATTTTTCCAACTTAAAACCACTGCTGCGAGTCCTGTCTTGGTTAGATATTTTTAGCAGGTTACTTACATCCCCTTTATTTATTCCTCTTTTCCATTTATACACCAAAATCATATCCCCGCCAATTCTACGCCTTTCTAGAGAGTGCAAATTCAGGGCCCTCAGTCTATCCTCATAGGAAGGATTTCTAATACATGGGATTAACTTTGTCATCCTCTTTTGTACGTTTTCCAATTCATTAATATTCATTCTTATACGGTGACCAGAACTGTGCAGCATAATCTAAATGAGGCCTAACCAAAGATATATAGAGATGAAGAACATCCTGAGTGCTTCCATTATTTATGTTTCTTGATATGAAGCCAAGGATTCTGTTTGTTTTATTGCAACACTTTTGCACTGTTGTCTTGGTTTTAGATTACTACTAACCAGAACTCCTAAATCCTTTTGGCAATCAGTAATATTAAGATCTACATTATTTAGTTTATATGTGGAATGATTATTTTCCTGTCCAACATTTAGAACTTCTCATTTGTCTATAGTATACAGCATCTGCCACTTTTCCGACCATTGCATCAGTCTATTCAAGTCTTCCTGAAGTGCTCTAATGACCTCATTAGAATGAATTGGACGGCCTATTTTGTGTCATCAGCAAATTTGTTTTTGTCGCTATCTATTCCCTCATCTATGTCGTTTATGTAAATTGTGAACAACAAAGAGCCCAGCACTGATTCTTGTGGAACACCGCTTGTGACGTGCCCCCATTCTGATTTCTCCCCATTTATGCAAACTCTCTCCTCAATATCCTCTGATGTGGAACTCTATCGAAAGCCTTACTGAAGTCCATATACACAATATCATATTCAATACCAGTATCTACCTCCTCAAACACCTTAGTGAGAAAAGTTAGTAAATTCTAAAACAGGAACGCTCCTTTGTAAAACCGTGCTGAGATTCATTAATCAATTTATGCCTTTCAAGATGGCAACAAATTGCCTCGGCAATTACTGATTCCATAAATTTTCCACTATGGTGGTAAGGCTTATTGATTTATAGTTCGAAGCTAAGGACCTGTCACCTGCCTTGTAAATAGGTATTACATTTGCCATTTCCCATTTGTCTGGCGCTATGCCAGTTTGTAGTGATGTATTGAAAGGATTAGCCAAATATATGCTAAGTTCCTCTTTACATTCATTTAACATCCTTGCAAACATTTCATCAGGGCCTGGGGATTTGTTAGGTTTTAATTTCTCTATTTGTCTGAGGACCATGGCACTAGTTACCCCAATCGTGCACAGTTTATTATCGTCCTCTTCTACATAATTTATTATTTCTCGAATTTTGCTAGTATCTTCCTGAGTAAATCTGATAGGAAGTAATTGCTTAAAATTTCACACATTTCCTTATCACTGTCAGCGATCTGACCTGAGTTACTATTGAGTGGGCCTATCAGTAGCCACTACCTGCAGCAGAATATATTCACTCCTGTCCTAGATCCGAGTTCTGACTGCTTCATTCGATAGGGAAATTGCCCTCAACTTGTTTGCCTGCTGTTCTCCACGAACCAATTTCGTTGCTTCCAGAATGCAAGGTTTAATCAGGTCTTCCCCAATGGTATGAGACTTTTTGGTATGCACTATTTTTAGAGCAATTCTGTGTGAAGCCTCCAACGCTGCTTCATTCTGACGAGCGTAGTGACCAGCGGAATCGATACGAGTGGTCTTCAGAGAAGCTTCTTTTCGCTTGAAAAGTCCAAGCTTATGTCCACCAGATGGCTGTGGCAAGACTCAAAATGGACCTTCAGTTTGCTTGGCTTCATACTCTTGTGACTCAAAACTTTGGTGCAAACAACACATTGTGGCTTGACCACAGAGTTCTGCATGATGCTTGTGAAACCTGTCCTGAGAAAGGCTTCATTGTATGTACGCTTCTTGGCAGACATAGTGCAAACAGGAAACCGCCTTGGGAGTCATGGAGCAAGAGCGACATACAGACATCCTTAACCGTAGCTGTGAACTGACTGAGTGACTGGTTGTGGTTGATGTGTTGACTGTAGCAGACCACCGTAAGTGTGATCTGTGTTGCCACTCACCAAACTGGTAAACCCCAACTGGCTAATTCAAATATATGAAAATAAATTATTTTCTCCCGAACCCTTAGTGGCCCCCCGTAAAACCCCAAATGACCCAGGTTAAGAACCGCTGCTCTAGAGGAATCAATATAGCACAGAGGAATATAAGATTTGTGAGTTCTAAAAAGTACATAGAAATTAGGTGGAGTGGGACAGATAACATTAAAACGTTAAACAAAATCAAAATCTGGAGGGCCAAAATTAGAGAGAACACGAAGTTTAATTAAGGTTCAAAGTTTAGGTGATGCTATCAAGAGGGTAAGAAACAAAAGGAATGTAGGAGTGAGTCACAGAGTAAGTATTCGGCTTTACAGAGAAAATCATCGTTATTAAAGACAATCAGAGTTACCCTTGTCAGAGGAAAACACTCTGTCCTTGTTGTAGCCTTCACAGAATATATCATATGTTCTCATAGTCTTACATGACTGAAAATCTTGGTTTTCCTTTCAGTAGATGTCTTTCCTTCTTATTTCACTGTCAAATTCTTAAGTCTTCGAAACACTTGTGACCAAATCTAACCTTTGCATCATTATCTCCTTCTCCTTTGACTTTTCTCTTTCTTGCTTACTTTTCATTTCTAGCATAGGCCAATAGATCTACTGCAAGATTTTTCTGCTCCATTTAGATAAGATGCTAGAGTGATGAGATGCTTTGATGATCACTGATTTGAAATGTGATTTTCTGGCCCTGTGTGAACCAGTAAGTATATTGCATGTTACTCTGTTCTTTTGTTCCTTTGTAGCAGTGTTACAAATCAGTGTTAAGGGCGATCTAGCAGTTGGACAGTTAAACACGAAGAGGTGAGTAACCCACATGAATTAGACACTAGTAACACAGTACGATATTCAAAGGATGGAAGACCCATTGGGAGGGATGGCACTCTGGTAGTACACAAAACTATTAAGAATGAACAGTAAGAGGAGACAAAGCCAGGAATGCAGTGCAGAGACACGACTAATAAGGGAGAACTAAGAAAATTAAAGTTAAGGAGTTTTGTCGCCTCTAGACTGATAGCAATAACAACGTTCTTCTAAGCGGATACACCAGTGTTGATCTTTTGAGACCGATTAAAAGAGGCTTAATCATGACATCATAGAAAATCAAAATCAAGGAACGCTTCATAAAACTGACAGAAACGCACCATGCTTTTCCAATAGTTACCATTGTTCATAATTCAAAACTAACGGAAACCTATGGGAAAGAACAAGGAAGTGAAGTCGTGTATGACTGGCTTCTTACAAAACAATAAATAACTTAGGTTAATAAGGATTCGTCAGGAAACAGGACAAGAATTTCCTGACTCGGGACCTATTCATATGATAACTTATCACTCGAAATTTTGGACATTTGACCGAGGTCTTCCACTGCATTACCGGTCCACCTCTTGTGAAATATATATTGGTATTTGTTACACACAAAGGACTACGAAAATACTCAGAATATTAGAGTTCCTTAAACGTTTCTAACTTAAAAATGCCAGACAAATGCAACCGTCAGGATTTTTTTTCAGTTTTAATAATAATAATAATAATAATAATAATAATAATAATAATAATAATAATAATAATAATAATAATAATAATAATAATAATAATAATAATATTTTTATTTACTACAAGTACATGTACAAGGTATACAGTCCTAGCTGACATCAGTGACATAATACTATATAGAAAGCCGCTTGTTATGCTGAGAATTTCCCGCAAATTAGGTCAGTGTCCCAGGATGCGACCCACACCAGTTCACTAACACCCAGGTACCTATTTACTGATGGGTGAACATAGACAACATGTGTACAGAAATACGCCCAATGTTTCATTATTATTTTTTAATGAAATTGGAATAACTACCGGAGAAGCGCAGCTGAAGGAATATTGAAAATATTTTTTAAATTAGCACATACACAGTATAAAAATTATCTAAAATTGTGTCCAAGATACATCAATCATTGATGAAAGTTTCAAATTGAAATTTAGAGGCATTAACTTGGAATTTCATGAAAACTAATTTTATATAATTTAAAATTTGTTCAGTAGGCCTCCATAAGTGTTACTTCCATCTTATGGGTGAGTGTGACTTGGACCTGCCTAGCATGAGCCAGTAGGTCTCCTGCAGTGTTCCTGCTTTCTTATGTTCTTATATTCTTAAACGAATGTACAGCCATAAATCAATCCAAAAATTTGTCTAGTTAAGATAAACCGAAATTTAGGGTTTGAAACCGATCAGTTGGTACATTTTCAGTTATTGCTGAGAAAACAATGAAGCTAAAAATAAAAGGCATTTTCCAGTCATTGTATTGAATGCAACATTTCCATTTTTATTACCAATTTATTAAAAAAATCATAATTATAACTAAAGCACAACTGTCAAAGTTTGATGCCGATCAGATGAGGCATTCTCATGTTATTTTACATTAAAAATTACTTCACCATTTTAAAATAAAATTATTAATTTGTAACCTCCACAGTATTATAGTACAGTATTACAGTACAGTATTATAGTACAGTATTATAGTACAGTATTATAGTACAGTATTATAGTACAGTATTATAGTACAGTATTACACTACAGTATTATAGTACAGTATTATAGTACAGTATTATAGTACAGTATTATAGTACAGTATTATAGTACAGTATTACAGTATTACAGTACAGTATTATAGTACAGTATTATAGTACAATATTATAGTACAGTATTATAGTACAGTATTATAGTACAGTATTACAGTACAGTATTATAGTACAGTATTATAGTACAGTATTATAGTACAGTATTGCAGTACAGTATTATAGTACAGTATTATAGTACAGTATTACAGTACAGTATTATAGTACAGTATTATAGTACAGTATTATAGTACAGTATTATAGTACAGTATTATAGTACAGTATTATAGTACAGTATTATAGTACAGTATTATAGTACAGTATTACAGTACAGTATTATAGAACAGTATTATAGTACAGTATTATAGTACAGTATTGCAGTACAGTATTATAGTACAGTATTATAGTACAGTATTATAGTACAGTATTATAGTACAGTATTATAGTACAGTATTACAGTACAGTATTATAGTACAGTATTATAGTACAGTATTACAGTACAGTATTATAGAACAGTATTATAGTACAGTATTATAGTACAGTATTATAGTACAGTATTATAGTACAGTATTATAGTACAGTATTACAGTACAGTATTATAGTACAGTATTATAGTACAGTATTATAGTACAGTATTACAGTACAGTATTATAGTACAGTATTATAGTACAGTATTACAGTACAGTATTATAGTACAGTATTATAGTACAGTATTATAGTACAGTATTATAGAACAGTATTATAGTACAGTATTATAGTACAGTATTACAGTACAGTATTATAGTACAGTATTATAGTACAGTATTATAGTACAGTATTATAGTACAGTATTACAGTACAGTATTATAGTACAGTATTATAGTACAGTATTATAGTACAGTATTACAGTACAGTATTATAGTACAGTATTATAGTACAGTATTATAGTACAGTATTATAGTACAGTATTATAGTACAGTATTACAGTATTACAGTACAGTATTATAGTACAGTATTATAGTACAGTATTATAGTACAGTATTATAGTACAGTATTATAGTACAGTATTACAGTACAGTATTATAGTACAGTATTATAGTACAGTATTATAGTACAGTATTACAGTACAGTATTATAGAACAGTATTATAGTACAGTATTATAGTACAGTATTATAGTACAGTATTACAGTACAGTATTATAGTACAGTATTATAGTACAGTATTACAGTACAGTATTATAGTACAGTATTATAGTACAGTATTATAGTACAGTATTACAGTACAGTATTATAGTACAGTATTACAGTACAGTATTATAGTACAGTATTATAGTACAGTATTACAGTACAGTATTATAGTACAGTATTATAGTACAGTATTACAGTACAGTATTATAGAACAGTATTATAGTACAGTATTATAGTACAGTATTATAGTACAGTATTATAGTACAGTATTATAGTACAGTATTACAGTACAGTATTATAGAACAGTATTATAGTACAGTATTATAGTACAGTATTATAGTACAGTATTACAGTACAGTATTATAGAACAGTATTATAGTACAGTATTATAGTACAGTATTATAGTACAGTATTACAGTACAGTATTATAGTACAGTATTATAGTACAGTATTATAGTACAGTATTACAGTACAGTATTATAGAACAGTATTATAGTACAGTATTATAGTACAGTATTATAGTACAGTATTACAGTACAGTATTATAGTACAGTATTATAGTACAGTATTACAGTACAGTATTATAGTACAGTATTATAGTACAGTATTATAGAACAGTATTACAGTACAGTATTATAGTACAGTATTACAGTACAGTATTATAGTACAGTATTATAGTACAGTATTACAGTACAGTATTATAGTACAGTATTATAGTACAGTATTACAGTACAGTATTATAGAACAGTATTATAGTACAGTATTATAGTACAGTATTATAGTACAGTATTATAGTACAGTATTATAGTACAGTATTACAGTACAGTATTATAGAACAGTATTATAGTACAGTATTATAGTACAGTATTATAGTACAATATTACAGTACAGTATTATAGTACAGTATTATAGAACAGTATTATAGTACAGTATTACAGTACAGTATTATAGAACAGTATTACAGTACAGTATTATAGTACAGTATTATAGAACAGTATTATAGTACAGTATTACAGTACAGTATTATAGTACAGTATTATAGTACAGTATTATAGAACAGTATTATAGTACAGTATTACAGTACAGTATTATAGTACAGTATTATAGTACAGTATTATAGAACAGTATTATAGTACAGTATTACAGTACAGTATTATAGTACAGTATTATAGTACAGTATTACAGTACAGTATTATAGTACAGTATTATAGTACAGTATTATAGTACAGTATTACAGTACAGTATTATAGTACAGTATTATAGTACAGTATTATAGTACAGTATTACAGTACAGTATTATAGTACAGTATTATAGTACAGTATTATAGTACAGTATTACAGTACAGTATTCCAGTACAGTATTATAGTACAGTATTATAGTACAGTATTATAGTACAGTATTACAGTACAGTATTATAGTACAGTATTATAGAACAGTATTATAGTAAAGTATTACAGTACAGTATTATAGTACAGTATTATAGTACAGTATTATAGAACAGTATTATAGTACAGTATTATAGTACAGTATTATAGTACAGTATTATAGTACAGTATTATAGTACAGTATTATAGTACAGTATTATAGTACAGTATTATAGTACAGTATTATAGTACAGTATTATAGTACAGTATTATAGTACAGTATTATAGTACAATATTATAGTACAGCATTATAGTACAGTATTACATTATTACAGAACAGTATTATAGTACAGTATTATAGTACAGTATTATAGTACAGTATTACATTATTACAGAACAGTATTATAGTACAGTATTATAGTACAGTATTACAGAACAGTATTATAGTACAGTATTATAGTACAGTATTATAGTACAGTATTATAGTAGAGTATTATAGTACAGTATTACATTATTACAGAACAGTATTATAGTACAGTATTATAGCACAGTATTACAGTATTACAGTACAGTATTATAGTACAGAATTATAGTACAGTATTATAGCACAGTATTACAATATTACAGTACAGTATTATAGTACAGAATTATAGTACAGTATTATAGCACAGTATTACAGTATTACAGTACAGTATTATAGTACAGTATTATAGTACAGTATTACAGTACAGTATTATAGTACAGTATTATAGTACAGTATTACAGTACAGTATTATGGTACAGTATCATAGTACAGTATTATAGTACAGTATTATAGTACAGTATGACAGTACAGTATTACAGTACAGTATTATAGTACAGTATTACAGTACAGTATTATAGTACAGTATTATAGTACAGTATTACAGTACAGTATTACAGTACAATATTACAGTACAGTATTATAGTACAGTATTACAGTACAGTATTATAGTACAATATTATAGTACAGTATTATAGTACAGTATTATAGTACAGTATTACAGTACAGTATTATAGTACAGTATTATAGTACAATATTATAGTACAGTATTATAGTACAGTATTATAGTACAGTATTACAGTACAGTATTATAGTACAGTATTATAGTACAGTATTATAGTACAGTATTGCAGTACAGTATTATAGTACAGTATTATAGTACAGTATTACAGTACAGTATTATAGTACAGTATTATAGTACAGTATTATAGTACAGTATTATAGAACAGTATTATAGTACAGTATTACAGTACAGTATTATAGTACAGTATTATAGTACAGTATTACAGTACAATATTACAGTACAGTATTACAGTACAGTATTATAGTACAGTATTACAGTACAATATTACAGTACAGTATTACAGTACAGTATTACAGTACAGTATTATTGTACAGTATTATAGTACAGTATTACAGTACAGTATTATAGTACAGTATTATAGTACAGTATTATAGTACAGTATTATAGTACAGTATTACAGTACAATATTACAGTACAGTATTACAGTACAGTATTACAGTACAATATTACAGTACAATATTACAGTACAGTATTATAGTACAGTATTACAGTACAGTATTATAGTACAGTATTATAGTACACTATTATAGTACAGTATTACAGTACAATATTACAGTACAATATTACAGTACAGTATTACAGTACAATATTACTGTACAATATTACAGTACAGTATTACAGTACAGTATTATAGTACAGTATTATAGTACAATATTACAGTACAGTATTATAGTACAGTATTACAGTGCAATATTACAGTACAATATTACAGTACAGTATTATAGTACAGTATTACAGTACAATATTACAGTACAGTATTACAGTACAGTATTACAGTACAATATTACAGTACAATATTACAGTACAGTATTATAGTACAGTATTACAGTACATCATTATAGTACAGTATTATGGTACAGTATTATAGTACAGTATTACAGTACATTATTATAGTACAGTATTATGGTACAGTATTATAGTACAGTATTACAGTACATCATTATAGTACAGTATTATGGTACAGTATTATAGTACAGTATTACAGTACATTATTATAGTACAGTATTATGGTACAGTATTATAGTACAGTATTACAGTACATTATTATAGTACAGCATTATGGTACAGTATTATAGTACAGTATTACAGTACATCATTATAGTACAGTATTATGGTACAGTATTATAGTACAGTATTACAGTACATTATTATAGTACAGTATTATAGTACATTATTATAGTACAGTATTATAGTACAGTATTATAGTACATTATTATAGTACAGTATTATGGTACAGTATTATAGTACATTATTATAGTACAGTATTATGGTACAGTATTATAGTACATTATTATAGTACAGTATTATAGTACAGTATTATAGTACAGTATTATAGTACAGTATTATGGTACAGTATTATAGTACATTATTATAGTACAGTATTATAGTACAGTATTATAGTACAGTATTATAGTACAGTATTATGGTACAGTATTATAGTAGGATACTCCACTGTTGAAAGTTTAATGCCAATAAGAAGTTATTTCAAGTTATCACATGGAAACCAAAACAAGGAATACCTCATTAACTTGACAACAGCACAACCGTCCCTCCCAGCAACCGTCCCTCCCAGCAACCGTCCCTCCCAGCAACCGTCCCTCCCAGCAACCGTCCCTCCCAGCAACCGTCCCTCCCAGCAACCGTCCCTCCCAGCAACCGTCCCTCCCAGCAACCGTCCCTCCCAGCAACCGTCCCTCCCAGCAACCGTCCCTCCCAGCAGTTGCATAAGTATTCCTCTAGTAACGAGAGGAATTTGTCGAACTAGAGTCTAGTTCGACAAAATTTAAAATTTCAGTCACTTGTTGATGAATGGTTCAAGGAACCGACACGTTGTTAAATTAGACACATGTGCAACTCTTGGGTATCTTTATTGAGGAAACGTTTCGCCACACAGTGGCTTCATCAGTCCATACAAAGGATAAACTTGAAGAACAGGATGAGAATGAGGTAATCAGTCCCTCAGCCTTGAGTCGATGTGGTGAGTCCATCAATCTTGAATAGAATACGGCATATGAGTGGAGAAGCAGCTTATAAACCGTATGGCAGGAGAGGTGCAGCAGTCGTAGGTGGTGTCACATTTGTCTAATGTGGAAGTAGGTCGTGCCCAAGGGTTAGGCAAGCGAAGAATTCCCAAGTATTAAGATCCCAAGAAGTTGCAGTGTCTGACAGGATTGTAGATGACACCACCTACGTCTGCTGCACCTCTCCTGCCTACGGTTTATAAGCTCCTTCTCCACTCATATGCCGTATTCTATTCAATATTGATGGACTGACCACATCGACTTAAGGCTGAGGGACTGATTACCTCATTCTCCTCCTCTTCTTCAAGTTTATCCTTTGTATGGACTGATGAAGCCACTGTGTGGCGAAACGTTCCCTCAATAAAGATACCCAAGAGTTACACATGTGTCTAATTTAACAATTTCAGTCACGTTGGCTTAGTCGTTCTGTTCTTATAAACGAAATTCTTGTAAGATAATAAAAAAATAACATCAGTATGTGTTTATACTGTGGCAGGACATCCCATACATCCCACTAAGCAGGGTATTAAATTCCTTATTTTCCTCAGTGATGTTTTGGTCCAATAAGCGTAATAATCTGAAACTTCTGTGATTCTCTTAATGTACACAGAATTTATTTCAGCATTTTTTTATCAAATGATTCGTTCAAGCATTTAAAATATTAAATATAATTTTTCTTATGGCTGGCAGAGCGCATCTCATTACGTACATGTACAGACGCACACTCACAACATGTAAACACGGTCACGAGACAACACTAGAGCAGCCAGCTCATGTAATTATAATTATGCTAGTGAACATACGTATGCTAAGACAAGCTCAAGAAAATATCTGCAGAAATACACACTTGATCGTGTATACATACAGACACAAATTAAAAGTGAAGTGTTATTTGCAGGTACAGAAGGCACGTGTACACTGCTGGACGAAGGTTCAGGTTCCAACTCCAGCGTCGTCACCTTCGTCACGCCTCCACAGGAAAACATGTTAGAGGAAGTTGCTCACAACAAGCCTGCTTACGCAAGTACCCCGTGGCCCGGGTATGTGTTATCTACGTGTGTACTGGTGAAAATGGTTTTGAAAACCGAGAAGTTGAAGAATGAGACACTTGTGCAACCTCTGGGAATTTTTACTGAGCAAACGTTTCACCATCCAGTGGCTTCTTCAGTTTAATACAGAGAATTACAGTGGAAGATGAGGAGGAGTTAGAGGTAATCATTTCCGTCAGCATGGAGTCTATGTGTTCCGTCCATCATTATTGAGAAACGTACAGCATATGTGCGGTGTCGTTTATATATTGCAGTCAGGTTAACAAAAGCAGGAGGAGGCGGAGTCACCACTGGGCAAATCCCCTGGTGTAAGTGTCTTGCCGATAGGTGAGGCAAGTGTTGAGGAAATTACTGTTGCCGAGTCTGAGAGGTGTGATGAAAATAGTTTTTGCCAGTTTTCCAAACCATATTCATCCCTCCTGTCAAACACAGCAACATCTTGGGGGGTTGATACAGGACTTTCCACCACACTTGTCTAACCTACAGGCATGACAAACTTACAGAAGAGTATTTGTCCAGTGGTGACTCCGAGTCCTGCGTCCACTTACCTGACTGTTGTTAGGTAAGACACATATGCAACAGTTAGGTATCTTTATTATGAAACGTTTCGCCTACACAGTAGGCTTCTTCAGTCAAGTACAGAAAAGTTGATAGAAGCAGAAGATACTTGAAGACGATGTAATCAGTCCATCACCCTTAAAGTTTTGAGGTGGTCAGTCCCTCAGTCTGGAGAAGAGCATTGTTCCATAGTATGAAACAATATGGAGAAGAAGTGACAGGATGGAGCTTTTATAGCGCCAGGAGGTGAGACGTAGGCCACTAGGAGAGGTAAGAACTCAGATGTTGAAAGGTTAGGTCCCTCTCAAACCCAGCCCCTCTCACTAGTGGAAGTTGTCGAAGTTGATTGCAGGTCTGTACCAAGATACCCTTGTGTTGCAGTGTCTGACAGATTGAACATTAAAATGGTATAAAATACCTGACTGCATTATATAAGCAACTTCTTTGCACATAAGCTATACAATTCTCAAAATCAATGAACTGGACACATCGACTTGAGGCTGAGGGACTGATCACCTTAAACATCTCATCTTCCACTGTTATTCACAAATAACCCGCACATAAAAGAGAGAAGCTTACGACGACGTTTCGGTCCGACTTGGACCATTGACAAAGTCACAAAGTCGGACCGAAACGTCGTCGTAAGCTTCTCTCTTTTATGTGCGGGTTATTGTGTATTGTTCCAGTCGCGGTATTGTGCCTTTTTGTTATTTATTCCACTGTTATTCTCTGTACTGGCTTGAAGAAGCAACTGGCTGGAGAAGCATTTCCTACATAATGATTGCCAAATGTTGCACAAGTGTCTCTTGATCTATGTGTGCTGTTGGAGTCAAACTGAATATATATATATATATATATATATATATATATATATATATATATATATATATATATATATATATATATATATATATATATATATATATATATAATATATATATATATATATATATGTATATATAATATATATATATATATATATATATATATATATATATATATATATATATATATATATATATATATATATATATATATATATATATAATATATATATATATATATATGTATATATATATATATATATATATATATATATATATATATATATATATATATATATATATATATATATATATATATATATATATATATTTTCTTTTTTCAACAAGTCGGCCGTCTCCCACCGAGGCAGGGTGACCCAAAAAAAAAGAAAGAAAATCCCCAAAAAGAAAATACTTTCATCATCATTCAACACTTTCACCACACTCGCACATTATCACTGTTTTTGCAGAGGTGCTCAGAATACAACAGTCTAGAAGCATACACATATAAAGATACACAACATATCCCTCCAAACTGCCAATATCCCAAACCCCTCCTTTAAAGTGCAGGCATTGTACTTCCCATTTCCAGGACTCAAGTCCGACTATATGAAAATAACCGGTTTCCCTGAATCCCTTCACTAAATATTACCCTGCTCACACTCCAACAGATCGTCAGGTCCCAAGTACCATTCGTCTCCATTCACTCCTATCTAACACGCTCACGCACGCTTGCTGGAAGTCCAAGCCCCTTACCCACAAAACTTCCTTTACCCCCTCTCTCCAACCCTTTCGAGGACGACCCCTACCCCGCCTTCCTTCCCCTATAGATTTATATGCTTTCCATGTCATTCTACTTTGATCCATTCTCTCTAAATGACCAAACCACCTCAACAACCCTTCTTCTGCCCTCTGACTAATACTTTTATTAACTCCACACCTTCTCCTAATTTCCACACTCCGAATTTTCTGCATAATATTTACACCACACATTGCCCTTAAACAGGACATCTCCACTGCCTCCAACCGTCTCCTCGCTGCTGCATTTACCACCCAAGCTTCACACCCATATAAGAGTGTTGGTACTACTATACTTTCATACATTCCCTTCTTTGCCTCCATAGATAACGTTTTTTGACTCCACATATACCTCAACGCACCACTCACCTTTTTTCCCTCATCAATTCTATGATTAACCTCATCCTTCACAAATCCATCCGCCGACACGTCAACTCCCAAGTATCTGAAAACATTCACTTCTTCCATACTCCTCCTCCCCAATTTGATATCCAATTTTTCTTTATCTAAATCATTTGACACCCTCATCACCTTACTCTTTTCTATGTTCACTTTCAACTTTCTACCTTTACACACATTCCCAAACTCATCCACTAACCTTTGCAATTTTTCTTTAGAATCTCCCATAAGCACAGTATCATCAGCAAAAAGTAACTGTGTCAATTCCCATTTTGAATTTGATTCCCCATAATTTAATCCCACCCCTCTCCCAAACACCCTAGCATTTACTTCCTTTACAACCCCATCTATAAATATATTAAACAACCATGGTGACATTACACATCCCTGTCTAAGACCTACTTTTACCGGGAAGTAGTCTCCCTCTCTTCTACACACCCTAACCTGAGCCTCACTATCCTCATAAAAACTCTTTACAGCATTTAATAACTTACCACCTATTCCATATACTTGCAACATCTGCCATATTGCTCCTCTATCCACTCTATCATATGCCTTTTCTAAATCCATAAATGCAATAAAAACTTCCCTATCTTTATCTAAATACTGTTCACATATATGCTTCAATGTAAACACCTGATCTACACATCCCCTACCCACTCTAAAACCTCCTTGATCATCCGCAATCCTACATTCTGTCTTACCTCTAATTCTTTCAATTATAACCCTACCGTACACTTTTCCTGGTATACTCAGTAAGCTTATTCCTCTATAATTTTTACAGTCTCTTTTGTCCCCTTTCCCTTTATATAAAGGGACTATACATGCTCTCTGCCAATCCCTAGGTACCTTCCCCTCTTTCATACATTTATTAAACAAAAGTACCAACCACTCCAACACTATATCCCCCCCTGCTTTTAACATTTCTGTCATGATCCCATCAGTTCCAGCTGCTTTACCCCCTTTCATTTTACGTAATGCCTCACGTACCTCCACCACACTTACATTCTGCTCTTCTTCACTCCTAAAAGATGGTATACCTCCCTGACCAGTGCATGAAATTACTGCCTCTGTTTCTTCCTTAACATTTAAAAGTTCCTCAAAATATTCTAGCCATCTACCTAATACCTCCATCTCCCCATCTACTAACTCCCCTACTCTGTTTTTAACTGACAAATCCATATTTTCCCTAGGCTTTCTTAACTTGTTTAACTCACTCCAAATTTTTTTCTTATTTTCATTAAAATTTCTTGACAGTGCCTCTCCCACTCTATCATCTGCTCTCCTTTTGCACTCTCTCACCACTCTCTTTACCTTTCTTTTACTCTCCATATACTCTGCTCTTCTTATAACACTTCTGCTTTGTAAAAACCTCTCATAAGCTACCTTTTTCTCTTTTATCACACCCTTTTCTTCATCATTCCACCAATCACTCCTCTTTCCTCCTGCCCCCACCCTCCTATAACCACAAACTTCTGCTCCACATTCTAATACTGCATTTTTAAAACTATTCCAACCCTCTTCAACCCCCCCACTACTCATCTTTGCACTAGCCCACCTTTCTGCCAATAGTCGCTTATATCTCACCCGAACTTCCTCCTCCCTTAGTTTATACACTTTCACCTCCCTCTTACTTGTTGTTGCCACCTTCCTCTTTTCCCATCTACCTCTTACTCTAACTGTAGCTACAACTAAATAATGATCCGATATATCAGTTGCCCCTCTATAAACATGTACATCCTGGAGCCTACCCATCAACCTTTTATCCACCAATACATAATCTAATAAACTACTTTCATTACGTGCAACATCATACCTTGTATATTTATTTATCCTCTTTTTCATAAAATATGTATTACTTATTACCAAATTTCTTTCTACACATAGCTCAATTAAAGACTCCCCATTTACATTTACCCCTGGCACCCCAAATTTACCTACTACTCCTTCCATAACATTTTTACCCACTTTAGCATTGAAATCCCCAACCACCATTACTCTCACACTTGATTCAAAACTCCCCACGCATTCACTCAACATTTCCCAAAATCTCTCTCTCTCCTCTACACTTCTCTCTTCTCCAGGTGCATACACGCTTATTATAACCCACTTTTCACATCCAATCTTTATTTTACTCCACATAATCCTTGAATTAATACATTTATAGTCCCTCTTTTCCTGCCATAGCTTATCCTTCAACATTATTGCTACTCCTTCTTTAGCTCTAACTCTATTTGAAACCCCTGACCTAATCCCATTTATTCCTCTCCACTGAAACTCTCCCACCCCCTTCAGCTTTGTTTCACTTAAAGCCAGGACATCCAGCTTCTTCTCATTCATAACATCCACAATCATCTCTTTCTTATCATCTGCACAACATCCACGCACATTCAGACTTCCCACTTTGACAATTTTCTTCTTCTTATTCTTTTTAGTAATCTTTACAGGAAAAGGGGTTACTAGCCCATTGTTCCCGGCATTTTAGTTGACTTTTACAACACGCGTGGCTTACGGAGGAAAGATTCTTATTCCACTTCCCCATGGATATAAAAGGAAAATTAATAAGACCAAGAACTATTAAGATAAAATCAAAGAAAACTCAGATGAGTGTGTATAAATAAATGTGTACATGTATGTGTAGTGTGACCTAAGTGTAAGTAGAAGTAGCAAGACGTACCTGTAATCTTGCATATTTATGAGACAGACAAAAGACATCAGCAATCCTACCATCATGTAAAACAATCACAGGCTTCGTTTTACACTCACTTGGCAGGACGGTAGTACCTCCCTGGGTGGTTGCTGTCTATCAACCTACTCTATATATATATATATATATATATATATATATATATATATATATATATATATATATATATATATATATATATATTATATATATATATTTATATATATATATATATATATATATATATATATATATATATATATATATATATATATATATATATATATATATATATCCGTCTGTGTGTGTGTGTGTGTGTGTGTGTGGTGCCATTTTAGCTTAAATAGTTCTTCTTGCCAAATAAGGCAAGCGAAATTTTGTATATGCAATAAATTTACAAAATTCATTCTGAACCGAACGATAAAAAAATATATTTCATTGCAATTATTATTAAATTACTGTAAACTTATCTAAAATATATTTAGTTAGATTAGGCTAAATGAAAACCGTAAGTTTTCTAAGGTTCTTCTTGTACAAAATTATTAATTTTTACAAAAACATAAATGAAAAGAAATATATCTTTAAACGTATACGAGAACATTTTAGAAAGGCCTTAATTTTAAATGAGTTTTGCTAATTAACCAGTCTCTTTATCTTTAATAAGACAGCACTATTGGAAATAAATGGTATAAAATACCGACACAATGAAAATATTAACGCATATGCAGTATAATGTGATCCTTTATTGACAACGTTTCGTCCACACAGTGGGCTTTTTCTAGTCACAAACAGATCTAACTGGGGTGGAAGGGACGCGAGTATTTATAGTCAGGTTCAGAGTGCTGTGGTCAGGTGGAGAATGCTGCATCTGATGATCTACCGAGTGGGGTTATCGAGTCTAAAACATTGGGTAGCTTGGAAGGGAGATTGGATAAGTTTGTGAGCGACCTTCTGCGGTGTTCCTCCATTCCTATGTTCTTATATGTGATAGCGACGAAGAAGTTTCTTGGCAAGTGGTTCAGCTATGTTATAGAAGCCATTGTTCTGGTTGAAGTTGTTGGTTATAGAGATAAGCGATGATTCCAGGATTCTTCGGTATTGAGTGTTGTCTTCTCTGTCGATAAGTCTTGAGTTTCTGTAGTTTATTAAATGGTTGTGTGAATTACGGTGTTGTACACAGGCATTCCTTGTATCTATCGTCAGACCTGCTTGCGTATTGGTATTCTGAAATACGTGTTTGGAGGTCTCTTGATGTTTTTACCCACGTATAATTTGCTGCAGTCATTACAAGGGATTATGTATACCCCTGCAGAGGATGGAAGCCTGTCCTGTCTATTAATGGTAATGTCCTTGATGGTCGTGGTTGTGGAGGTAGGTACTTGGAATGAGGTATTGGAAAAGATGTTGGAAACGTGTTTGGCAATGGAGTTGGTGGGGAGGACTATGTATCTCTTCTCGGCAGTGTCTTCTCTGGGTGTGTTGAAGATGTTTAATTCCCGTCGTCTGCAGTCTCTGATGAAGTGACGAGGATAGTGGAGTTTAGGAAATACTTGTTCAATTATAGTGCATTCTTCCTCAAGGAACTCATTGCTGCAGATTCTGAGTGCGCGCAGGAAGAAGCCTACAATTACACCACGTTTAGTGTTGGTGTCGTGGTGAGAGTAGAAGTGGAGAAGATCGTTTTGGTTGGTGGGTTTTCGATAGATTTTAAAACGAAGTTCATGGTCAGCTTTGCAGAGAAGAACATCAAGGAAAGGAAGAGTGTTGTCGACTTCTTCTTCAAGTGTAAACTGGATTGAGGGCTCGACCTGGTGTAGCTTCTCTTGGAGAGCTTGAACGTTGAAGCGTCTGGGAGTTATGAGGAGAATGTCGTCAACATAACGAAGCCAGGTGACAGATGAAGGAATAATGGTGGAGAAACGCTCGGCTTCCAGATGTTCCATGTATAGGTTCGCCAGGACGGAACTGAGCGGCGAACCCATGGGTAGTCCAAAAGTCTGCTGAAAGAGGTGATTTTCGAAAGAGAAACACGTAAAGCCAACACATAGTTCAAGAAGGTCGATGAAATCGCTGGCTGGAATAGGAAGATCAAGTGAATCGTCAATTTTCCTGCTCAAGAGATCGATGGTTTGTGTAGTAGGTACTTTGGTGAATAGAGAAGTTACGTCAAGGCTAGAAAGTTTCTTGTTCCTGATGTTGAGGTTGCGAATGCGATTGAGAAGATCATTCGAGTGTTTGAGATGTGCTGGACTGATAGTGCCCTAGAGTTTAGAGGGGTGTTTTGCGAGAATTCCTGAGAGTTGGTGGGAAGCACTGCCTATTCCCGAGGATATGGGTCTCAATGGGATACCAGGCTTGTGAGTTTTTGGCAGGCCGTAAATTCTGGCAGGTCTGGGGTTGCTGGGTATGGTGTGCAGAACATACCCAGCAACCCCTGCGCGCACTCAGAATCTGCAGCAATGAGTTCCTTGAGGAAGAATGCACTATAATTGAACAAGTATTTTCTAAACTCCACTATCCTCGTCACTTCATCAGAGACTGCAGAAGACGGGAATTAAAAATCTTCAACACACCCAGAGAAGACACTGCCGAGAAGAGATACATAGTCCTCCCCACCAACTCCATTGCCAAACACGTTTCCAACATCTTTTCCAATACCTCATTCCAAGTACCTACCTCCACAACCACGACCATCAAGGACATTACCATTAATAGACAGGACAAGCTTCCATCCTCTGCAGGGGTATACATAATCCCTTGTAATGACTGCAGCAAATTATATGTGGGCGAAACATCAAGAGACCTCCAAACACGTATTTCAGAATACCAATACGCAAGCAGGTCTGACGATACAAGGAATGCCTGTGTACAACATCGTAATTCACACAACCATTTAATAAACTACAGAAACTCAAGACTTATCGCCAGAGAAGACAACACTCAATACAGAAGAATCCTGGAATCATCGCTTATCTCTATGACCAACAACTTCAACCAGAACAATGCCTTCTATAACATAGCTGAACCACTTGCCAAGACACTTCTTCATCGCTATCACATATAAGAACATAGGAATGGAGGAACACCGCAGAAGGTCTGCTCACAAACTTATCCAATCTCCCTTCCAAGCTACCCAAGATTTCAGACTCTATAACCCCACTCGGTAGATCTTCAGATGCAGCATTCTCTACCTGACCACAGCACTCTGAACCGGACTATAAATACTCGCGTACCTTCCACCCCAGTTAGATCTGTTTGTGACCTGAAAAAGCCCACTGTGTGGGCGAAACGTTGTCAATAAAGAATCACATTATACTGCATATGTGTTCATATTTCCAAGACAGCACTATCATTACTGATAATTTATTCACAGGAATACAGCCAATAAAGCTGTAGATGGTATTGTTGCTGACAGCAGCATGTCAGAGTCAGCATACCAACTATTGTATGGTTGGTGGATAGTAGACCTGGGCAAGATTCGTACCATTAACCGCATCAACATTAACACACGTCAAGGCTGTTGTTCATTAAGATTTCACGACATTGAGGTTTGTTTAATAATTTTTGAATTCTGTAATGTTTTTCATGATCATAACTGCAAATTTCAAGAAAAATATAAATTTCCTGTCATTAGATCAGATTTTTTTCTTAAATTAAAATAAGAACATAAGAAAGAAGGAGCACTGCAACAGGCCTACTGACCCATGCAGAGCAGGTCTATGTGCCACCCGGATTAGCCCAATGACCCCCCCCCCGGATTAGCCCAATGACCCACCCAGTCTGGTCACCTCCACTCAAGGAAGGAGCATGGCACCAGACCCAGCAGCACAAGCTAGTCAGGTCCAACTCACACCCGCCCACACCCACTCATGTATTTATCTAACCTATTTTTAAAACTACACAACGTTTTAGCCTGAATAATTGTACTCGGGAGTTTGTTCCACTCATCCACAACTCTATTACCAAACCAGTACTTTCCTATATCCTTCCTGAATCTGAATTTTTCCAACTTGAAACCATTGCTGCGAGTCCTGTCTTGGCTGAAAATTTTCAGCACGCTATTTACATCCCCTTTATTTATTCCTGTTTTCCATTTATACACCTCGATCATATCCTTCCTAATTCTACGCCTGTCGAAAGAATGCAGATTCAGGACCCTCAGTCTATCCACATAGGGAAGATTTCTGATACATGGGATCAACTTTGTCATCCTCCTCTGTACGTTTTCCAGAGCATTTATATCCATTCTGTAATACGGTGACCAGAACTGAGCAGCTTAGTCTAAATGAGGCCTAACCAAGGATATATAGAGTTGAAGAACAACCTGAGGACTTCTATTATTTATACTTCTAGATATGAAGCCAAGAATTCTGTTAGCTTTATTGCGTTGTGCAAGACAGGTATAAAATATCGACAATGTGAAAGTTAAGACACATGTGCAACATCTGGATATCTTTATTGTAGACGTTTCGCCATCCAGTGGCTTTATCAATACAGATTCTAGAACACAATTAGAAGACAATAGAAGTATATACAAAAGATGAGGTAATCAGTCCCTCATGATGCTATGAACACTAACTCCAAGACTGAGGGACTGATTACCTCATCTTTTGTATATACTTCTACTGTCTTCTAAATGTGTCTTACAATCTGTATTGATAAAGCCACTGGATGGCGAAACGTCTACAATAAAGATATCCAGATGTTGCACTGTGTCTTAATTTTCACATAGCTTTATTGCGAACACTAATGCACTGTTGTCTTGGTTTTAGATTACTGCTAACCAGAACTCCTAAATTCTTTTCGCAATCAGTAGTATTAAGATCTACATTATTTAGTTTGTATGTGGCATGGTTATTTATCTGTCCAACATTTAGAACTTTGCATTTGCCAATATTAAACTGCATCTGCCACTTCTCCGACCATTGCATCAGTCTATTCAAATCATCCTGGAATGTTCTAGTGTCCTCATTAGAATGAATTGGACGGCCTATTTTGGTGTCATCAGCAAATTTGCTTATGTCGCTATTTATTCCCTCATCTATGTCGTTTATGTAAATTGTGAACAACAACGGGCCCAACACTGACCCCTGAGGAACACCGCTTGTAACGTGCCCCCATTCTGATTTCTCCCCATTTATGCAAACTTTCTGCAGCTTATTTGTCAACCATGCCTCTACCCAGGAAAAAATTTCTCCTCCTATTCCGTGTGCCTTAAGTTTCCTCAATAGCCTCTGGCGTGGAACTCTATTGAAAGCCTTACTGAAGTCCATATACACAATATCATATTCATTACCATGATCTACCTCCTCAAACACCTTAGTGAAAACAGTTAGTAAATTCGTAAGACAGGAACGCCCCTTTGGAAAACCATGTTGAGAATCATTAATCAATCTGTGCCTATCAAGATGGCTATGAATTGCTTCGGCAATTATTGATTCCATAAATTTTCCCACTATGTAGGTAAGGCTTATTGGTCTATAGTTCAAAGCCAAGGACCTGTCACCTGCCTTGTAAATAGATATTACATTTGCCATTTTCCACTTATCAGTTTGTAATGATATTTTAAAAAGATTAGCCAAAGGTATGCTAAGTTTATCTTTACATTTATTTAACACTCTTGCAAACAGTTCATCAGGACCCTGGAATTTGTTAGGTTTTAGTTTCTCTATTTGTCTGAGGATCATGTCACTAGTTACCGCAATCGTGCATAGTTTATTATCATTCTTTTCTACATAATCTATTATTTCAGGAATATCGCTAGTATTTTCCTGGGTGAAAACTGAGAGGAAGTAGGTATTGAGAATTTCACACATGCCCTTATCACTGTCAGTGATCTGACCAGAGTTACTCTTAAGTGGGCCAATCTTGTCCCTAATCTTACTTCTGTATACCTGAAAGAACCCTTTTGGGTTAGTCTTTGAATCCCTTGCGACCTTAGCCTCATAATCACTTTTTGCTTTTCTTATTCCTTTCTTTATTTCTCTCTTTAATTGAATATATTGATTTCTTAACTGCCCATCCCCTCTTTTGATACGCCTATATATGCCTCTCTTTTGACCAATGAGATGTTTTAATCTATTGTTCATCCATTTGGGATCACTTTTGTTAGATCTAATTTCCCTACTCGGAACAAAAGTTGTTTGGGCAGCTAGAACTATGCTCTGAAAAACGTTACATTGGCAACTCTGGTAAACGTTATATTGGCAAATACTAATGCCCAATATAAGTGAGTGCAATCTATCACATATATTATGAAAAGCTCAAGTTATCATCATATACGTTGTTATCATCATATATGTTGTTATCATCATATATGTTGTTATCATCATATATGTTGTTATCATCATATATGTTGTTATCATCATATATGTTGTTATCATCATATATGTTGTTATCATCATATATGTTGTTATCATCATATATGTTGTTATCATCATATATGTTGTTATCATCATATATGTTGTTATCATCATATATGTTGTTATCATCATATATGTTGTTATCATCATATATGTTGTTATCATCATATATGTTGTTATCATCATGTATGTTGTTATCATCATATATGTTGTTATCATCATGTATGTTGTAATTGTTGTTTTCAGTGACGATAATAATAATAATATTGCCCATTCTGACAGTGTCAGAAAGGGAACCAGTGACGAACGGGGTTCCACAGGGGTCAGTCTTATGGCCGGTGCTATTTCTGGTAAGTGACTCACGTAGCTAAAGAGATAGATTCAGAGGTGTCCCTGTTTGCAGACAGTATAAAGCTAATGCGAAGAACTGAATCGGATAAGGATCAGGTGGGACTGCAAAGGGATCTAGACAGGTTGTTAGCCTGGTCTAGCAACTGACTCCTTAAGTTTAAACCCACCAATTGCAAAGTCATGAAGACTTGAGAAGGCCAGAGAAGACTGCAGACAGCGTACAGGCTAGGAGCGAAAGACTGCAAACCTCACTCAAGGAAAAGGATCTTGGTTTGAGTATAATACCAAGCACATCTCCTGTGGAGCACATCAACCAAATATCTGCTGCAGCATATGGCCTCCTGGTAAACCAGTATGAAACCCACATCTGGTCAAGAAAGTCAAGAAATTAGAAAAAGTGTAAAGATTTGAATCAAGACTGGTCCTATATGGAGAGTTTAAGGAAAATTAACATAACGACACTGGAGGACAGGAGGGATGGGGAGGAAATGATAGCGACATATAAAATACTGAGAGGAATTGACAAAGTGAATAGGGACAGAATGTTTCAGAGATGAATCACAATAACAAGGGGTCACATCTGGAAGTTGAAGACTCAGATGAGTCCAAGGATGCTAGGAAGTATTTTTTCAGTCATAGAGTTGTCAGGAAATGGAACAATCTGGAGAGTGATGCAGTGGATGCAGGATCAATGCATAGCTTTAAGAAGAGATACGATAAAGCTCATTGAGCAA
>NC_091360.1:14100318-14122818 GCF_038502225.1 Cherax quadricarinatus
AAACCTGAGAATAGTGTTCCGATACCTTAGTAAGGAATCGTTCAAGACACTATACACTGTGTACATCAGGCCCATACTGGAACATGCAGCTCCAGTTTGGAACCCACACCTGGGCAAACACGTCAAGAAATTAGAAAAAGTACAAAGGTTTGCAACAAGGCTAGTTCCTGAGCTCAGGGGTATGTCCTACGAAGAAAGGTTGAGGGAAATCGGACTGACGACATTGGAGGACAGGCAGGTCAGGGGAGACATGATAACGACATACAAGATACTGCGTGGAATAGATAAGGTAGACAGAGACAGGTTGTTCCGGAAAGGGGACACAGAAACAAGGGGTCAAATCTGGAAGCTGAAAACTCAGACAAGTCATAGGGATGTTAGGAGGTATTTCTTCAGTCATAGAGTCGTCAGGAAGTGGAATAGCCTAACAAGTGATGTAGTGGAGGTAGGAACCATGCCTAGCTTTAAGACGAGGTATGACAAAGCTCTGGAAGCAGAGAGAGAGAGAGAGGACCTAGTAGCGATCAGTGAAGAGGCGGGTCCAGGAGCTGTGTCTCGACCCCTGCAACCACAATTAGTTGAGTATGCACACACACACACTCACACACAAACAAACAAACACACACACACTGACAGCGATTAGAGTCGCAGACATGTACAGTATGTAAAGTCATGGAGAAGATTATCAGAAGTTTGGTGGAACACCTAGAAAGGAAGAGGCTCATTCATAACAACCAGCATGGCTTCAGAAATGGGAAATCCTGAATAGAAGGATGGATTGACTGGTTCTTCTTCGATGCAGTCTACCCATCCAATAGACTAGGTGAAAAACTAGAGAAGCAGGCAGGAATATCAGGAAAGGCACTGCAATTCGTCAGGGAATGCCTCATAGGAAAGAAAAAACGAGTGTTGGCACCAAACGAGGCATTAGGGTGGACACCAGTGTCGAGCGGTGTCCTACAAGGGTTAGTCCAAAGACCGGTGCTGTCGCTTGTATAAATGACGAAGGGGATAGATTCAGAGATACTTCTATTAGAAAACGATGTAAAACTAATGAGGAAAATACAAGTACACGAAGATCAGGTAAGACTACAAGGGGATCTGGACAGGTTGCAAACCTGGTCGAAAAAATATTTCCTCGTGATTAACCCCAACAAGTGCAGTCATGAAGTTTGGGAAAGTACATGAAAGACTGCGGACAGAGTACAGCCTAGGAGGTCAAAGGTTACAAAACTCATTCAAGGAAGAGGATTATGGGGTGAGCATCATACCGAGCACATCTGCAGTGCACAGCATCTAAATAACCTCTACAGCATGTGGAATAACAATAACAGGAAAAGTTGGTAGATGGATCTACAACTTCCTGACAAATAGAACACAAAGAGTAATAATAAACAGAGTAAAGTCTGGGGCTCTGTTCTAGAAGGTACAGTACTCGCTGCCATTCTATTCCTCATCCTCATATCTGACATAGAGATGTAAGCCATAGCTCCATGTCTTCCTTTGTGGGTGACACCCGAATTGTCATGACAGTGACCTCCAACGAAGACACCGCAAGACTCCAAGCGGACCAAATATTCAAATGGGCAACTCAAAACAATATGTAGTTCAATAAATAGAAATTTTAGCTACTCAGATATGGAAAACTAGAGGAAATTAAAACTGTATCTGGGTATACGACAAATTCTAACCATACATTAGAGAGAAAAAGTAATGTGAAAGATCTGGGAGTGATAATGTCGAAACCTACCATCCCTAAGAAATACTGGGAGGATTCTTATCATTAGGTACTGGGGTAATTCTTAATGGCAAGAATTTTAGCACATTTAGGGGCTAATTTATCATTACTTCATGGCCTAAAAAAGTAATAATAGACTGGCCAAAGGATGACTTATACAAATTAACAGTTAACTGGAAACTCTTAAACTTCTTAGAGAACCTTAACTCGGGAAGCATGTTGGTCCCACATATCGGAAACTACTACTATATCGACCAGATAAGTGGTCGTGCCTTCAGGTCCTTATATAGCCTGAGGGATCAGCTTATGGAACGTTGCCGGCGAGTTCTGCATTCTGAATGGGGTCACTGTTTACTGATAGTGACCTGGAAATACGAAGGCAAAAATTTCCTTTGTTTAATTTGTCAAAGGTATCTGACAGTTGCTTTTAAGGAGATCAAACATATGTATATATATATATATATATATATATATATATATATATATATATATATATATATATATATATATATATATATATATATATATATATATATGTATATATATGTCGTGCCGAATAGGCAGAACTTGCCATCTTGGCTTAAATAGCAACGCTCATCTTTCCATATAGGACAAGCGAAAATTTGTGTACGCAATAATTTCGCCAAAATCATTCTGAACCTAACGAAAAAAAATATATTTCATTGTGTTTGTTTAGTATTAAATTACTGTAAACAAATCTAAAATATATTTAGTTGGGTTAGGCTAAAATAAATTGTTCTTTTCATAATAAGGTTAGGTAAGTTTTCTAAGATTCTTTTGGAGCAAAATTAAGAATTTTTACATTAACATTAATGAAAAAAATATATCTTTAAGCGTATAAGAGAAAATTTTAGAAAGGACTTAATTTTAAATGAGTTCTTGCTAATTGACCAGTTTTACATATTCGGCACGATATATATATATATATATATATATATATATATATATATATATATATATATATATATATATATATATATATATATATATATATATATATATATATATATATATATATATATATATATATATATATATATATATATATATATATATATATATGCTTCTTACTAATCCCGACTCAGATTTCACCCCATTTATACACACTCTCTGCTTCCCGTTGGTTAACCACACCTCGATCCATGACAGGAGTTTATCCCCAGTACAATGGGCTGCCACTTTCTTTAACAGTCTCAACAGAATAAATTTGTTAGCTTTTGTTGTGCCTTACGAATTTCAGCAAATGCATAAGCAAATACATTTAATTTTTTTAATTCATATTTTACAGATTCGTGTTGGCAATGTACTTGTGATGAGTGGCAACTTGTCATCCTACACATTGATTGCTACATACCAAGGGCCATACAACGTAAGCCAGAAGAGTATTAACTGTTTTAGAATGGATGGAGTGATGGGCAGGTACGTCAGCATCCAGCGAGCAACTCCAACAGGCAGTGATGATCATCTGCAGTTGACTGAAGTTTTCGTGTATGCAGAAAAATAATTGAAAATTCTGATAAATAGAAAGAGAAACAAGAGAAAAACTAAAGAATAATATATATTTGAGAAAAATGCACATGTACAAGTGCAGTCGCACATCCTTACATGCACGTGAGTGAACACCACTCTCACACACAGACACACACACACACACATACACACACACACACACACACACACACACACACACACACACACACACACAAACACACACACACACACACACATATGAATGACATGACGGAAGGAATAGCCTCAAAAGTGTCCGTTTGCTGATGATGTGAAGCTAATGAGGAGAATTAAATCGGATGCTAATCAGACAGGTCTACAAAGAGACCCAGACAGGCTGGACGCATGGTCCAGCAACTGGCTTCTAGAATTTAACCCCACCAAATGCAAAGTCATCAAGATCGGGGAAGGGCAAAGAAGACCACAGACAGAGTATAGGCTGGGTGGCCAAAGACTGTAAACCTCACTCAAGGAGAAAGATCTTGGGGTGAGTATAACATCGAGCACGTCGCTGGAAGCACACATTAACCAGATAACTGCTGCGGCATATGGGCGCCTGGCAAACCTGAGAATAGTATTCTGATACCGCAGTAAAGAATCGTTCAAGACTCTACACACTGTGTATGTCAGGCCCATACTGGAGTACGTAGCACCAGTTTGGAATCCACACCTGGTCAAGCACGTCAAGAAATTAGAGAAAGTGCAAAGGTTTGCAACAAGGCTAGTTCCGGAGCTCAGGGGAATGACCTACGAAGAAAGGTTGAGGGGAATCGGACTGACGACACTGGAGGACAGGAGGGTCAGGGGAGACATAATAACGACATACAAAATACTGCGTGGAATAGATGATGTGGACAGAGACAGGATGGTCCAGAGGGGGACACAGAAACAAGAGGTCACAATTGGAAGCTGAATACTCAGACGGGTCACAGGGATGTTAGGAAGTATTTCTTCAGTCATTGAGTCGTCAGGAAGCGGAGTATCCTAGCAAGTGATGTAGTGGAGGCAGGAACCATACATAGCTTTAAGACGAGGTATGACAAAGCTCAGGGAGCAGAGAGAGAGAGGACCTAGTAGTGATCAGTGAAGAGGCGGGGCCAGGAGCTGAGTCTCGACCTCTGCAACCACAATTAGGTGAGCACAATTAGGTGAGTACACACACTCTGCGATGGTAATCTCACAAGCTTACCAATCAGACTACTCACATGTCCTTAACCTAATCTTGTCTGCTAAGAATTTTCACTCTTTAATTATCCCTCCTTCCTGCTTCTCTTCTAAGCCCCCTACAACCTCTAACTCCTCCCCCTCTCCCACACCCCCACTTCCTACATCCACCAGCTCTCCTCCTCCCATACACCTCTTCACTACTTCTACCCCTCCCACCAACAACCCTATTGCTGCTGCTACGACCAACCCTACCCCCACTTCCTTACCCACTTCCTTATCCCCAACCAAAGCTTCCACTTCCTCATCCCCTACCAAAGCTTCCACTTCCTCTGCATCTACCTTCGCCCACTCCTTCACCACAACCAAAACTTCATCCAGGTCCAACTCCACCTCCTCCAGAAAAAATCCACTCAAACCTAAACCTGCCTCAACTTCTGACAGACAGACCAAAGAACATAAAAAGAGATCCATCTCTTCCTCCCCCTCCAGGCAATGAGTCCGTAACACCTACAAACACACATCCACTGATGGCACCACTATCACGGGCTTTAATCCAAACTCCTCCCCTGACATTAACTTTGCTATGACGAAACCATTAAATCATGTTTAAAGTGATTTAGTTCAACGTACGTTCTTACTTTACTATTAGACACCTACTGGCCGAGCTCCTTGAAGGAGAGAGGCCAGATATTGTTTTGCTAAACAGTACCTGCCTCAAAGTCCCTCAACGTATCCGCCATTATGGTTATACTGCACTACAGTCCCCCTACGATCCCCACGATGGGGTTGCCATCCTTGTCAAATCCAACATAAAACACGAATTTCTCCCAATCCCTTTTATTCACTAACACTGTCTTGCAGTCAGAATACACACCCACCTTGGCCCCTTTATCTTTTTCACCACCTATGCTCGCCCAAGCACTATTCTCAACATACACGACCTTTCCTTAGTCTTCAACTACACCAACACACCAACATACCTACTAGCTGACATGAATGCCAAATACACCGCCTTTCATCACACCAGTAACAACCAACTTGGTCACCAATTACTCAACTTCACAAACCATAAACACCTAATTCATCTCGGCCCAGACTTCAACACCTACTACCACACGGGCCAAGGCAAACCAGACATCATTCTGGCAAACCGAGCCAGCTCTTTATTTCAACACTACATCTCACCTGGCCCTATTACAGGCTCTGATCACATCCCAGTCATCTTACACATCTCCTCCAACCCTATCCTCATCCCAGCCACACCTTCCTTCTCCTACAAGAACGCTGACTAGGATGCTTTCAAACAACACATAGACAATACTAACCTTACCTATGACTACAACAACAAGCCTATCTCTGACATTGATACTCAACTTGATCTCATCCAGGACACCATTACACAAGCAGCGAACACCACAGTACCAAAGAAAACTCACACCACTCGTTATTCCTTCAAACCCTCACTCAGAACAAGAAGACTAATTATCTGCTACCACAACCGCTTCCTCTACAACACACATAGATTTAATCAAGTCCAATTAGATCTCACTTACCTTAGAAGCAACATTTTACACAGCCTAGACCAAGACCACAACAATCGCTGATCACAACTCATACAACAAGCGGACAAACAACATATTAAAAACACTAAAGTCTTCTGGAACTTTATAAAAAAAATCAGAGGCACAACTTCCACCAACAAATTCAAACACATCACCCACAACAACACACATCTCAGACCCGCAGGCTGCTACTAACATCTTCAAACACATCTGGGAGAACATCTTCCACCCTCACCCACCCCACCCTAACGTTATGCAACACATTCAGAACATAGAACACTGGAACACTGCACACACACAAGAAACAACGCGAGATATCCACATCCATCTGGACTCTCTTACCTCCTCCCAAGAACTCGACACTCTTTTCACCAACACAGACATTAAAACTCTCCTCAGACATCTTCCTCCCAAGGCTCCTGGTGCCTCTGGCCTAAACCATATTATCCTAAAACACCTTCCTGACTATATCATTACTTTCTACACAAACCTCCTCAATGGCTCCCTTGCCTCTGGATACTTCCTTTCCCTCTTCAAAGCTGCTACTGCTATTCTCCTTCCTAAACCCAAAAAAGACCACTCTGATGGAGAAATTTTCTCCATGAGGGGGGTATCAGCCCCCTTCAACCCCTTTCAGCCCCTTTCAGCCCTGAGGGACCCAGGCTTCTCAGAAGAGGCATGCATCTGGGATCAGTTACTGCTACAGCAAGTAATTGATCCCAGATGCAATAGGAGTATGTGACGTGGTCTAGCGACCGCCGCTTCTTGCAGTCCAGTGTTGCAAAGTGTAGTTTAATAAAAGACAGTTCATCTCTTACCTTAGCAAGACAAATAAGGAAAATCCTGCTCGCACTTTATTACCATAGTAAAGATAGTGGACATTGTTGTCTATGCTTAAGACAGCAAGAATGAAGCATTCTGCTTTGCTTCATAGAGAAAATTTGGAAAGGAAGCAAAAAGTACTAGCTCAGCTTTTCCTTTATGTTCGAGGGGCATGGAGCGGCGTAGGAGGCTCTGTGGTCAGATTACTTCTCACCCTACTGGGAGTCACACTGACGCCAGGATAACCAACAAAGAACACTTATCCGTGTGCTAGTGTGAACAAAGTGTCTCACAAAACACGATAAACACTTACAGAGAAGTGTGATCAGCTTCTTTAGTGATAAGATTGTGAACAATAAAGACAAATCTTGTGGAACATAGTGTACCAGTGTGCGTATTCCTAGACTATTGAAGACGTGGACATCCAAGGACACTTCAGTTTCTATCAAGTCACCGATACCTGTCAAGGGTGTAAAGAACACCATAGCTCATGCTACAAGAGCAAGGTGGGTTGCAGATTTCTTGTATTATGGAGGACTGCGCAGTTCTTGTGTCGCAAGGAGTTTGTAATTAGCCTATAGTCGGCAGTGAGGTGTGGACTTTTGAATCCACACAAGTGAGTTCGTCAGCAATCAGTGAACGAAATATGCTGACATAACACCCCCTAGGGGTAAATTATTATTAACATAATATACTTATTTACAGCCCGTTGAGAAATGACTTCAACAGCTTCTCAAGACCTCGCCTGCAGGGGCGGCTGTGCAGGCGATGAGCTGTCTTATCAACTAAGTACTCCCTATATTTAATCTTTAACCTTAGCTGGTAAACTATTACTCAACAGCACACCTGGAAGGAGGTGCAGAAGAAGCACATCTGGCAAGAGGTGCACAAGAAGCACACCTGGCAGGTGTCAACCTCAAGACGGTGTCAACCTCAACCAGACACCCCAGTATCACTGTATATATTAGCGTTGAATTCAAATGTCATTTTTCCATTTCATTTTTCATTTTTCTTTCAAGTAGGATACACCTTCTTTTTTTAATGTTTTATCTTTGCATTAATAAATAATAAAGTGTTTATCTTTGTAAATTATTATTTCTTTTTCAATTCATTAATTTTCCTGAGGAGGAGCCAGCCTTGGTAATACTGTCTGAAGTTGTTACAGGGCTGAGTAAGCCTTCACACACACCTGGCAGGAGACGCACAAGAAGCACACCTGGCTGGAGACGCACAAGAAGCACACCTGGCTGGAGACGCACAAGAAGCACACCTGGCTGGAGACGCACAAGAAGCACACCTGGCAGGAGACGCACAAGAAGCACACCTGGCAGGAGACGCACAAGAAGCACACCTGGCTGGAGACGCACACGAAGCACACCTGGCAGGAGACGCACAAGAAGCACACCTGGCAGGAGACGCACAAGAAGCACACCTGACAGGAGACGCACAAGAAGCACACCTGGCAGGAGACGCACAAGAAGCACACCTGGCTGGAGACGCACAAGAAGCACACCTGGCTGGAGACGCACAAGAAGCACACCTGGCAGGAGACGCACAAGAAGCACACCTGGCTGGAGACGCACAAGAAGCACACCTGGCAGGAGACGCACAAGAAGCACACCTGGCTGGAGACGCACAAGAAGCACACCTGGCTGGAGACGCACAAGAAGCACACCTGCCAGGAGACGCACAAGAAGCACACCTGGCAGGAGACGCACAAGAAGCACACCTGACAGGAGACGCACAAGAAGCACACCTGGAAGGAGACGCACAAGAAGCACACCTGCCAGGAGACGCACAAGAAGCACACCTGCCAGGAGACGCACAAGAAGCACACCTGCCAGGAGACGCACGAGAAGCACACCTGGCAGGAGACGCACAAGAAACACACCTAGCAGAAGACACACAAGAAGCATACCTGGCAAGAGACGGAGCTGCCTTAATAATTGGCAATGATGACACGTTTGTTAAGGGTCCACCGCAAGAATGCATCTTCACTTGTGGTGAGACTAGTAACCTTCTTTCTCTTACAATCGACATTTCTCAAGAGACGATGCTTATTGCCTCACAAGATACGTAAACTGACTACACCTGAGCCCACCAGGAGACGAACCTACTTTAATTGGCTATGACACTTCATTTGTTAATAAGAGTAAATGCTCCTGATGAGAGAAAGTAATTGTTATTTTTTCCCTACACACACACACACACACACATACACACACACACACACACACACACACACACACACATACACACACACACACACACATACACACACACACACACACACACACCCCATATAGGCCCCCACCAAGGCTCTCGCTCCCCCAACCCCAATATTCTTGCATGACCACAATGATAGAAAAGAAACTAAAGGTTTGGTACACAAACGCGGATGGAATAACGAATAAACATGAGGAGTGGAATGAAAGAATCAGTGAAAAATCCCCAGACATCATAGCAGTCACAGAAACAAAACTCGCTGAGACAATAACAGACACAATCTTCCCAACAGGATATCAGATCCTGAGGAAAGATAGAAGGAGTAGAGGGGAAGGAGGGGTTGCACTGCTCATAAAACACCGATGGGGATTTGAGGAAATGGAAGGCATGGACATGATTGGAGAAAGAGACTACATTGCAGGTACAATTCAGTCCGGAGAACATAAAGTAGTCATTGGAGTGATGTATAACCCACCACAGAACTGCAGGAGGCCAAGAGAGGAGTACGAAGAAAACAACAGGGTGATGGTGGACACACTGGCTGAGGTGGCAAGAAGAGCTCACTCGAGCAGAGCAAAGTTACTGGTAATGGGCGATTTCAACCACAGGGAGATCGACTGGGAAAACCTGGAACCACATGGAGGTCCCGAAACATGGAGAGCCAAGATGATGGATGTGGTACTTGAAAACCTCATGCATCAACATGTCAGGGACACAACCAGAGAGAGAGGGGAGGATGAGCCAGCAAGACTGGATCTTGTGTTCACCCTGAGCAGTTCAGACATTGAGGACATCACTTACGAGAGGCCCCTTGGAGCTAGCGATCATGTGGTTCTGAGTTTTGACTATATAGTAGAGTTACAAGTGGAGAAGGTAACAGGAACTGAAGGGGACAGGCCAAACTATAAAAGGGGGGACTACACAGGTATGAGAAACTTCCTGCAGGAGGTTCAGTGGGACAGAGAAATGGTAGGAAAATCAGTAAACGAGATGATGGAATATGTGGCAACAAAGTGCAAGGAGGCAGAGGAAAGTTTTGTTCCCAAGGGAAACAGAAATAATAGGAAGACCAAAACGAGTCCTTGGTTTACCCGAAGGTGTAGGGAGGCAAAAACTAAGTGCAACAGAGAATGGAAAAGGTACAGGAGGCATAGGACCCAGGAAAACAAGGAGATTAGTAGAAGAGCCAGAAACGAGTATGCGCAGATAAGGAGGGAGGCCCAGCGACAGTATGAAAACGACATAGCATCGAAAGTCAAATCTGACCCGAAACTGCTGTATAGCCACATTAGGAGGAAGACAACAGTCAAGGACCAGGTGATAAGGCTGAGGAAAGAAGGTGGAGAACTCACAAGAAACGATCAAGAGGTATGTGAGGAGCTCAACACGAGATTTAAGGAAGTATTTACAGTAGAGACAGGAAGGACTCTGGGGGGACAGACCAGATGGGGACACCAGCAAGGAATACACCAACAAGTGTTGGACGACATACATACAGATGAGGAGGAGGTGAAGAAACTGATAAGGGACATCGATACCTCAAAGGCAATGGGACCGGACAACATCTCTCCGTGGGTCCTTAGAGAGGGAGCAGATATGTTGTGCGTGCCACTTACCACAATCTTCAACACATCCCTGGAAACTGGGCAACTACCTGAGGTATGGAAGACGGCAAATGTAGTTCCCATTTTCAAAAAAGGAGACAGAAAAGAGGCACTAAACTATAGACCTGTGTCATTGACGTGTATAGTATGCAAAATTATGGAGAAGATTATCAGGAGGAGAGTGGTGGAGCACCTGGAATGGAACAGGAGTATAAATGCCAACCAGCACGGATTCACGGAAGGCAAATCCTGTGTCACAAACCTTCTGGAGTTTTATGATAAAATAACAAAAGTAAGACAAGAGAGAGAGGGGTGGGTTGATTGCATCTTCTTGGACTGCAAGAAGGCCTTTGACACAGTTCCTCACAAGAGATTAGTGCAGAAGCTAGAGCATCAGGCGCATATAACAGGAAGGGCACTGCAATGGATCAGAGAATACCTGACAGGGAGGCAACAACGACTCATGGTACGTAATGATGTATCACAGTGGGCACCTGTGACGAGCGGGGTCCCACAGGGGTCGGTCCTAGGACCAGTGCTATTTTTGGTATATGTGAACGACATGACGGAAGAGTTAGACTCAGAAGTGTCCCTGTTTGCAGATGATGTGAAGTTAATGAGGAGAATTAAATCTGATGAGGACCAGGCAGGACTTCAAAGAGACCTGGACAGACTGGACACCTGGTCCAGCAAATGGCTTCTCGAATTTAATCCTGCCAAATGCAAAGTCATGAAGATAGGGGAAGGGCATAGAAGACCACAGACAGAGTATAGGCTAGGTGGCCAAAGACTGCAAACCTCACTCAAGGAGAAAGATCTTGGGGTGAGTATAACACCGAGCATGTCTCCGGAAGCACACATCAATCAGATAACTGCTGCAGCATATGGGCGCCTGGCAAACCTGAGAACAGCATTCCGATACCTTAGTAAGGAATCATTCAAGACACTGTACACCGTGTATGTCAGGCCCATACTGGAGTATGCAGCACCTGTTTGGAACCCGCACTTGATAAAGCAGGTCAAGAAACTAGAGAAAGTGCAAAGGTTTGCGACAAGGTTAGTTCCAGAGCTAAGGGGAATGTCCTATGAAGAAAGATTAAGGGAAATCGGCCTGACGACACTGGAGGACAGGAGGGTCAGGGGAGACATGATAACGACATATAAAATACTGCGTGGAATAGACAAGGTGGACAAGGACAGGATGTTCCAGGGAGGGGACACAGAAACAAGAGGCCACAATTGGAAGTTGAAGACACAAATGAGTCAGAGAGATAGTAGGAAGTATTTCTTCAGTCATAGAGTTGTAAGGCAGTGGAATAGCCTAGAAAATGACGTAGTGGAGGCAGGAACCATAGACAGTTTTAAGACAAGGTTTGATAAAGCTCATGGAGCGGGGAGAGAGAGGGCCTAGTAGCAACCGGTGAAGAGGCGGGGCCAGGAGCTAGGACTCGACCCCTGCAACCACAAATAGGTGAGTACAAATAGGTGAGTACACACACACACACACACACACACACACACACACACACACACACGCATATACAGACACACACACACACACACACACACACACACACACACACACACACACACACACACACACACACACACACACACACACACACACACACACACACACACACACACACACACACACACACACACACACACACACACACAAACACACACACACAAATGCAAAGTCATGAAGATTGGGGAGGAGCAAAGAAGACCGCAGACAGAGTATAGGCTAGGTGGACAAAGACTACAGACCTCACTCAGGGAGAAAGATCTTGGGGTGACCATAACACCGAGCACATCACCGGAGGCACACATCAACCAAATAACTGCTGCAGCATACGGGCGCCTGGCAAACCTGAGAATAGCGTTCCGATACCTTAATAAGGAATCGTTCAAGACACTATACACTGTGTATGTCAGGCCCATACTGGAGTATGCAACACCAGTCTGGAACCCACACCTGGTCAAGCACGTCAAGAAATTAGAGAAAGTACAAAGGTTTGCAACAAGGCTAGTTCCAGAGCTCAGGGGAATGTCGTACTAGGAAAGGTTGCGGGAAATCGGACTGACGACACTGGAGGACAGAAGGGTCAGGGGAGACATGATAACGACATACAAGATACTGCGGGGAATAGACAAGGTGGACAGAGACAGGATGTTCCAGAGAGGGGACACAGAAACAAGGGGCTACAATTGGAAGCTGAAGACTCAGACGAGTCACAGGGACGTTAGGAAGTATTTCTTCAGTCATAGAGTCGTCAGGAAGTGGAATAGCCTAGCATGTGAAGTAGTGGAGGCAGGAACCATACATAGTTTTAAGAAGAGGTATGACAAAGCTCAGGAAGCAGAGAGGGAGAGGACCTAGTAGCGATCAGTGAAGAGGCGGGGCCAGGAGCTGAGTCTCGACCCCTGCAGCCACAATTAGGTGAGCACAATTAGGTGAGTACACACACGCACACACACACACACTCTCTCTCTCTCTCTCTCTCTCTCTCCCTAACCACACAATCTGCTAATTTTTTCTAGGATAACCCAAAAGAATGAAAGAGACTTATTTTCCATAGACTCCTTATTTTATCCATTATACAGTAATAATGAATGGAACTAGAATCAGGGGTATATACAAACACACATACACACACAAATACAGTTACATAGATTATTAACATACACAGCAACAACATATGTTGTTTACCATGGATAACCCCCAAAAAATGAAGATAGTCGAGAACATCACGACGAACTCTGCCAGTGAACGTAAGAACATAGTTTTAGTTAGGGACAGTCAGGTTATGTTTATGGAGAGAGCTTTTTGTCTTAGAGATAGGAAGAGGAGGCAGAGGGTATGTTTTCCTTTTGCTGGGATGGAGGATATTGTTAGCTGTCTAGACGACATAATGAGAGTTAGTGGAACAGTCCTATTATAATAGCTTGGACAAGTATCGAAGAATTCCTTGTATTAAATTCCCATGATGATGCAGTGCCTGACACATGTGATAAATGACTTTCAAAACCGACAAGTTGAAGATTGAGACACTTATGAAACATTTGGAAAAAATTATTAAGGAAACGTTTGCCACACAGTGGCTTCATCAGTCTAATACAGAGCAGAAGGGTATAATGAGAGGAGGAGTTTGTGGTAATCAGTCCTACAGCCTCGAGTCGATGTTTTCAGTCCATGAAGACATGGGCTCAACACATCGACGTTCCCTCAATAAAAATTTCCACATGTTGCATGAGTGTCTCAATCTTCAACTTGTTGGTTTTGAAAACCATTTATCACATCTGTCAGACACTGCATTATCATGGGATCTTGACACAAGGAATTTTTCAATACTATTCTAACCTTTGTACGAAGACCTACTTACACTAGTGAATGGTACCACTGTGATGCCGCCTCCCCCTTCTTCCACTCACCTAACTACAGTATATAAGCCACTTCTCCGGCTATATGCTGTACTTTCTACAAGATTGATGGACTGAACATATCGACTCCAGGTTAAGGGACTGATTACCTCAAACTCCTTCTCTCCTTACACCTTTCTGTTCTGTACTGGACTGATGAAGCCACTGTGTAGCGAAACGTTTCTTTAACAAAGATTCCCATATGTTACATAAGTTTCTCAGTCTTCAACTTGTCGGTTTTGAAAATCATTTATCACAAATAAAACTTACAGCCGATTGCTTATATACACCATAACACTGCTATGCTTGTATCTTTGTTACCTGTGAGAATAACAGCTGTAACTTATTACTTTGGGGGATCTAGAGATGTCTCAGACCCAAGTGCTACAATACCTCTAAAATGGTGGACCCAGGAGCTGTAGCTTCCTAATACCACATAAGTGGTCTGGAGCTTGTCTAATAGCACATAAGGGGTGTGGAGATTACCTTCGGGGCCAAGAGCTGTGCCTGGTGATTCAGTAATGGTTCTTACTGTACTAGGAGATAAGGTCTAAAATGTCCAAGAGAATCTGAAACTCTAGGGACATCAATCTCACAATTTCATTAACTTTCTATGAAAACTCACTACGTATATGACACAAAAATCTTGCTCCTACTGATCCAAGGAAATGGAGCTACACAATGGCGAGGGACTAATGAGATATGCCAGACTGAGCAGAAGTGATCATCGCAACTCTGAGCAGGAAAATCTATGCAACTCTAAGATACGCCATAGCATGAAAGCCCCAAATTTTGAAAAAAACAAATTGAAAACTGAAAAGTTTTGAAAAAATTTTCAAAAATTTTTTAGGGGGAAGCGTCCTATCGGGGATATGGATATGTCACTCTGAGTTATGCAACCCTGAGATGAGTCATACCATGCAAGACACGAAGACATCGTAAATATTTTGAAAACAAAAAAAAATTCTGTGAGCTCCCATTCAGGGGAGGACGAGCCGCTCTGAGCTATCGTCTACTACTAATTACCTTCATCTATTTATTCCCAATCTACAGTTGAGCACAGCAAGCAGAGACTTACTCGTTTACTAAGAAAACGATTTACGAACTATTTGAAGGTACACGATAGTGTTAAATGACAGCCACAGTATCAAAATGGTGCCAGTATATTGATGCTCACTTGGTTATACTTGAACATATTACCCCACCAGACAGAGGACAGCAATGCAAGACTAACTGATTGACTCAGAGGAGACATCAGTGAAACACCGTTTGACCTCTGTCCTCTCATCAAAGAAAGATGTTGCTCACCTGGGGTCCGCAGCTTCACTGGCAGTTAACTTTCATGCAAGTGGTAACAAGTTAATGGGTATAATTTTTTAGTCCCAACTTGCTATGGTCATCCTGAATAGTTATGACTGTAAAGACCATAATCTCTCTCATGGGTATGTAAAGAATTTGCCATCAGGGGGCTTAATCCACTGAAAATATTTAATTTGTGTCTGTCTTTGTGCCTCTAATATGTGAATCAGTGTCTGGTAAGCTACTGTGGTCGAAGCTTTAATGCCATTCACAGAAATTCAGTCGACCTATATTTGTCTTTCCTGTTTAAAAAGTACTACTATCCTGTTTGAAGACTGGTATTTCCGTGAGGAAGAGCTGACATTTTTTAAATTCTTTATGTTATTGTGCATAAAATCTCTGTTCTGTGTTCTACCAGTATTTTCCATATTATACTTTACAGCAAATAAGCCAGAATAATACATATTGTTTGTATAAACCTATAATTTAGTGCCTTTTGCCTTCTGCGAGTTTATCGGTACCACATTTAAGGTTCCTGTTATTCTGTATCGTCCTCTTTCATCTATGTTTTAAGGTCACACAATACTTTCACTTCTTTCAATAGTCAAGGTAACATGTTGTCTCTAATTCGTTGTATAAGAAGATTTGTTACTAATAATAGTGATCATAATTGTGTTATGGTTTAAAAATAAGCTACGGTTTAAAATTAAGATATGATTTAAAAATAAAATATTAATCCGTAAAGTTTATAGCAAATGAATAAATGTTTAAGAAAAATTTGTTTTTAATTCCGGTTTAGGAAAACAGTACAACAGGTATTATTAATAGTATTCTAATTATAGCAAAATTAATCCCAACAAACTTATTTTGATTTTCTGCCTTATTATTCCCTAAGTGAATGTCTAAAATATAACTTGACGAGCTTGTAGGAAAATATATCCAATGACTTCATCCTTGGTTATTTAATAATTACAAATTTAAGCACTTGAAATTCAAATCACACTGATTATTCATTTATCAATTCATTCTGGGATCTACCTGGCGCCTTGCTTCACACAGGAATATCTCTTGGCCAGGCAAGGCGCCTTGCTTCACACACGAATATCTCTTGGCCAGGCAAGGCGCCTTGCTTCACACAGGAATATCTCTTGGCCAGGCAAGGCGCCTTGCTTCACACACGAATATCTCTTGGCCAGGCAAGGATATGATATGAATTCCTCATAACTTCAAAACAAAGATGCTTTGGAAATTCTAACCACTTTATAGATACTCAGTAAAAGTTTGTTTACGTAAGAACATGGACCATCTTTAATATATGAATATACAGCTGTTGCTGTCTGACTGTGGCTGTTGCGTTTTTGCAATGGTTATATTTATGAATTTCCATTTATTTATATATAGATATAGCATAAACGTAACAATCAGAGACAGACAGCAGCACCTCATATTTCCATCAGCAAGCTGAGGTATCGAAATATCGTATATTAAAATATTATAAGCTGGTCCATAGCTCAGGTTTCTTGTTACAATCGGGATATGATGGCCGGATGTTCTCTTGCATCTCTCCCCCTTCCAAGAAGATGATGTAGAGTCAGAATATTTAAAATCCTAACTAGTAGTGTACCAGGCTAAAACATACTGTAACATATGCCTCATAATCTACTGAACATTAAAATGTCCTGACACATAATCCTGTTGCATAGGATGCACCTTAAAAACTCATCTTTTTTTTGTAATATTTAACTAAGAAAAAATTTGCATCTTACCAATTTCTTACAATAAAAAAATAAAAAATCTTTTAACCCTGTGTGTAAAAAACCAGGTATTACTTCACTTCTCTCATCGTTGTGGTCCAAGTGTGAAAGCCAGCCTCAAATTTGGCCTGCAAAATTTAGGTAATGCACTAATATTGACTCCTATTGCGCCGGCGTGTCGTGTTTCAGAAATATAAAGAGAGTCACTCTACCTCCACTGCAGTCAGATTCTTGTTGAATAATGGGACTGCTACCTGCAGGCGCCCCATCCAGGTAGGTTCTGCGTACCACATGTCACTGCGCCTTCCCTTACAGGAAAATATGGTTGTCACAAGAAGCATTATAACTTTAAATTAATGCAAACAATTCACCAAGAATCATACTAAGAATGACATTCGTTATATAGTTGTAGTTGTAGCTGGAGCTACAACCAAACCCACGTACGTGGAAATATTATTTGTGTATCAGCTGGAGCATCCTTCCTCTTTTATACTTAAAGGACCCATCCTAAAAATGAATTCAAGACATAGTTTCAGAGATATGGTATGTGATCAGCAGGGATTATCACATTTGAGGTATCCTGATAAATACTCTCGTTTGGTTACCTACAAATGTAAACCGAATTCCAGAACACATGCATATCAGTATCCTGGAATAAGGAAGATGGACAACTTTCCCAAATTTAAAATTTACCAGGACCTTCTAACACTTTCTTTAAAATTAAAATTGTTCTGCAGAATTAAAATATATATATATATATATATATATATATATATATATATATATATATATATATATATATATATATATATATATATATATATATATATATATATATATATATATATATGAATAGAATAGTATAACCGTTAGATAGTTAATGTTTGTAATATGTCAGTGGCATCGATATATATTTTTAATGCAACATCATTTATTAAAATTTTGGTTTAATTATGGTCAGTCGCTTGGGACCTGGACAATGGGCCTGCTGTTATGTTAGATGTAATCAATACGTGATGAATTACGACAGTGAGTGGATGATTACTCAGAGCTCATCACACTGAACGTATATGAGTATGTTTCTTCAGCATAGTGTCTGAATGTGAGAGGGTAAGGATATGAATGGATTAAAATTGTATGAAGCGAAGTATCTAGATATACCGAGAAATGTTTGAGTGTTAATATCCGAGCAAGACCAGAACCTCTTCCTTATTGCTGTTGTGGTTTTTCTCATTCTTCTGTTTCACAGAGTAAAATAATACAGGATGCAGCAACTCCTCTGCTGACTGGTGAAGAACCACAACAAATATACCAATTTTACTTACATGTCTTTGTACAATAAAGAATGCATTAAAATCTGGGTCTATGGCATTGGAACCAAAGACAGCAAACCATTGAAATGTGCAAAATCCCACTAACAAATCTCATCCCAAACAAGATGACGTTTTAGGCTTACTAATGAAGTTAAGGAATAAGCATCATGTGATTTGGGGGGGGGGGCAGAAACCTGTGTAAAATACAGCAATGTCAATAAAACGTATCAAGACCTAAGTGATGCTTATAACCTCTGCTTTAACTGTTATTAGAAATACTCTTCCTGACCACTGACATGGGTAAGGAAGATTACTTTTACCTCTCCAGTTTTAATTAATGTCATTTCTAGATTTTAAAATTTTTTGATAAAATTTCCTTGGTCCCCAAGTATCACTGACTTGGGTAAGATATGACAAATTTGCTTTCAAGCCAACAGTCTTTTTCTAACTTTTGTGATTAAGCATTGAAAGGTCATAGGCGGGTTTTACATTCTGAATGCCATTATTGATCTGCACAGTTATCAGTAATATTGTGCCTTTCAAGGTATATATGTCCTAGGATATACCACTCTCATACTTGTGGATATACCACTCTCATACTTGAGGATATACCACTCTTATACTTAAGGACATACCACTCACATACTTGAGGATACCTCTCACATGCTTGAGAATACCACTCACATACTTGAGGATACCACTCACATAATTGAGGATACCACTCACGTTCTTGAGGATACCACTCACATACTTAAGGATACAACTCACATTCTTGAGGACACCATACACATACTTGAGGATACCACTCACATGAAGATACCACTTACATACTTGCGGATACCACACACATACTTGGGGATACCACTTACATTCTTGAGAATACCGTTCACATTCTTGGGGATACCACACACATACTTGAGGATGGCACCCACATTCTTGAGGATACCTCTCACATTCTTGAGAATATTACTCACATACTTGAGGATACCATTCACATACTTGAGGATACTAATCACATTCTTGAGGATACCACTCACATACTTGAAGATACCACTCACATTCTTGAGGATACCACACACATACTTGAGGATACCACTCACATGAGGATACCACTCATATACTTGCGGACACCACACACATAGTTGAGGATACCAGTTACATTCTTGAGAATACCGTTCACATTCTTGGGGATACCACACACATACTTGAGGATACCACTCACATACTTGAGGATACCCCTCACATACTTGTGGATACCACTCACATGTGTATACCACTCACATACTTACGGGTACCACACGCATACATGAGGATACCACTTTTATACTTGAGGATACCACTCACATTCTTGATGATACCACTCACATTCTTGAGGACACCACTCACATGTGGATACCACTCACATACTTGCGGATACCATCCACATACTTGCGGATACCACTCACATACTTGAGGATACCGCTCACATATTTGAGTATACCAATCACATACTTGAGGATACCAGTCACATACTTGAGGATACCACTCACATTCTTGATGATACCACTCACATTCTTGAGGATACCAAACACATACTTGAGGACACCACTCACATGTGGATACCACTCACATACTTGCGGATACCATCCACATACTTGCGGATACCACTCACATACTTGAGGATACCGCTCACATATTTGAGTATACCAATCACATACTTGAGGATACCAGTCATATACTTGAGGATACCACTCACATTCTTGATGATACCACTCACATTCTTGAGGATACCAAACACATACTTGAGGACACCACTCACATGTGGATACCACTCACATACTTGCGGATACCATCCACATACTTGCGGATACCACTCACATACTTGAGGATACCGCTCACATATTTGAGTATACCAATCACATACTTGAGGATACCAGTCACATACTTGAGGATACCACTCACATACTTGAGGATACCAATGACATACTTGAGGATACCACTCACATACTTGAGGATACCACTCACATACTTGAGGATACCACTCACATACTTGAGGATGCCACTTACATTCTTGAGGATACCACTCACATACGTGGGGATACCACCTACATATATGAGGATACTACTCACATACCTGAGGATACTACTCACATACTTGAGGATACCATTCACATACTTGAGGATACCACTCACATACTTGAGGATACCACTCACATTCTTGAGGATATCACTCACATTCTTGAGGATACCAAACACATACTTGAGGACACCACTCACATGAGGATACCACTCACATACTTGCGGGTACCATCCACATACTTGCGGATGCCACTCACATACTTGAGGATACCACTCACATATTTGAGGATACCAATCACATACTTGAGGATACCAAAGACATACTTGAGGATACCACTCACATACTTGAGGATAATAATGACATACTTGAGGATACCACTTACATACTTGCGGATACCACTCACATACTTGAGGATACCACTCACATACTTGCGGATACCACTCACAAGCTTGAGGATACCACTCACATACTTGAGGATACCACTCACATACTTGAGGATACCACTCACATACTTGAGGATGCCACTTACATTCTTGAGGATACCACTCACATACGTGGGGATACCACCTACATATATGAGGATACTACTCACATACTTGAGGATACTACTCACATACTTGAGGATACCATTCACATACTTGAGGATACCACTCACATACTTGAGGATACCACTCACATTCTTGAGGATACCACTCACATTCTTGAGCATACCAAACACATACTTGAGGACACCACTCACATGAGGATACCACTCACATACTTGCGGATACCATCCACATACTTGCGGATACCACTCACAAACTTGAGGATACGACTCACATATTTGAGGATACCAATCACATACGTGAGGATACCACTCACATACTTGAGGATACCAATGACATACTTGAGGATACCACTTACATACTTGCGGATACCACTCACATACTTGAGGATACCACTCACATACTTGCGGATACCACTCATAAGCTTGAGGATACCACTCACATACTTGAGGATACCACTCACATACTTGAGGATACCACTCACATACTTGAGGATGCCACTTACATTCTTGAGGATACTACTCACATACGTGGGGATACCACCTACATATATGAGGATACTACTCACATACTTGAGGATACTACTCACATACTTGAGGATACCATTCACATACTTGAGGATACCCCTCACATACTTGAGGATATCACTCACATACTTGAGGATACCACTTACATACTTGAGGATACCACTCTCATACGTGAGGATACCATTCACATACGTGAGGATACCACTTACATACGTTAGGATACCACTCACATACGTGAGGATACCACTTACATACGTGAGGATTCCACTCACATACGTGAGGATACCACTCACATACGTGAGGATACCACTCACATACGTGAGGATACCACTTACATATTTGAGGATACTACTCACATACTTGAGGATACCATTCACATACTTGAGGATACCACTCACATACTTGAGGATACCATTCATATGCTTGAGGATACCACTCGCATACTTGAGGATATCACTCACATACTTGAGGATGCCACTCACATACTTGAGGATATCACTCACATACTTGAAGATGGCACTCACATACTTGAGGATGCCACTCACATACTTGAAGATGCCACTCACATACTTGAGGATGCCACTCACATACTTGAGGATACCACTCACATACTTGAGGATACCAATCACATACTTGAAGATGCCACTCACATACTTGAGGATACCACTCACATACTTGAGGATACCACTCACATACTTGAGGATACCACTCACATACTTGAGGATACCACTCACGTACTTGAGGATATCACTCACATACTTGAGGATACCACTCACATACTTGAGGATATCACTCACATACTTGAGGATACCACTCACATACTTGAGGATACCAATCACATACTTGAAGATGCCACTCACATACTTGAGGATATGCCACTCCAGCGGCTGAGTACATATCTCTTACATGTCTGAGGGTATACCACTCA
>NC_091360.1:14127818-14155318 GCF_038502225.1 Cherax quadricarinatus
GCCTGACGACACTGGAGGACAGGAGGGTCAGGGGAGACATGATAACGACATATAAAATACTGCGGGGAATAGACAAGGTGGACAAAGACAGGATGTTCCAGAGATGGGACACAGACACAAGAGGTCACAATTGGAAGTTGAAGACTCAGATGAATCGAAGGGATGTTTGGAAGTATTTCTTCAGTCATAGAGTAGTCAAGTCGTGGAATAGTCTAGAAAGTGAAGTAGTGGAGGCGGGAACCATACATAGTTTTAAGGCGAGGTATGATATAGCTCATGTAGCAGGGAGAGAGAGGTCCTAGTAGCAATCAGCGAAGAGGCGGGGCCAGGAGTTATGACTCGACCCCTGCAACCACAAATAGGTGAGTACAAATAGGTGAGTACACACACACACTCACACATATACACATGCACACACACAAACACACACACACACACACACGTTAGGAAGTATTTCTTCAGTCATAGAGTTGTCAGCAAGTGGAATAGCCTAGCAAGTGAAGTAGTGGAGGCAGGAACCATACATAGTTTTAAGAAGAGGTATGACAAAGCTCAGGAAGCAGAGAGAGAGAGGATCCAGTAGCGATCAGTGAAGAGGCGGGGCCAGGAGCTGAGTCTCGACCCCTGCAACCACAATTAGGTGAGTACAATTAGGTGAGTACACACACACACACACACACACACACACACACACACACACACCTCCTCCCCTCTCTCTCTCCCCCTAGCCTCTCTCTCCTCTCTCTCTCTTCCATCTCCCCCCTCTTTCCCCCCTTCTCCCCCTCTCTCCCCCTCTCTTTGCCTTCTCTCTCTCTCTCTCTCTCTCTCTCTCTCTCTCTCTCTCTCTCTCTCTCTCTCTCTCTCTCTCTCTCTCTCTCTCTCTCTCTCTCTCTCTCTCTCTCTCACTCTCTCTCTCTCTCTCTCTCTCTCCCTTTTCCCTTCCTCAACTCCTCCTCCCTCCTCCCTTCCCTCCCTCCTCTCTCTCCCCCCCTCCCCCTCTCTCTCTCTCTCACTCTCTCTCCTCTCTCTTCTCCTTTTTCCTTCTCACTATCCCCTCTCTCTTTCTACCTTCCCATCCCTCTCTCTCTCTCTCTCTCTCTCTCTCTCTCTCTCTCTCTCTCTCTCTCTCTCTCTCTCTCTCTCTCACCTCCATCTCCCCCATTTTCCATTCTCACTCTTCCCCTCGCCTTCCCTTCTCCTCTCTCTCTTTCCCCCTCTCACACTCTCTCTCCCCCTTTCCCTTCTCACTCTCCCCCCTCTCTCTCTCCTACCTTTCCCTTCTCTCTTCTCTCACGAAAAAAAAAATTGTGGGGACTCGCCGGAACCAGGGATCAGATGAGAATGGTTCTGGTAGGGAGGAGTGGATGGAGGAGCAGTGGAAAAGGATGGAACAAGAGTGGGAGAGAAAATTAGGAGCGCTTTCTGAAAAAATGGAGAAAGAGCTCTCTGTGAAACTGGAAAAGAGGTTGGAGAAGGAGACAAAGAATTGGGAGGCAGAAGTCAAAACTGCAGTAGCCAAGATAAGGGTCCTAGAAGTTGAGATAAATAGGCTGAAGCGAGTTACAGGGGCAGTGACCAGAGAAGACACAGCATATGAAGCTGCGAGGCCGAACAGGAAGGAAGGAGTTATGAATTATGCTAAGGTCATATCAGCCTGCCAAGGAGGGCCAAGAAGTGAAAGGGAAGAACAGCTGGGTGCAGATGGAGAGGGTGATAGGTCGAATGCTGAGGCATAACCACGCTATCAAGAGCCACTGGAAAAATCAAGGGAGAAAATGACCACATACAGGCAGGACCCAGAGTCACAGAGGGTGAGGCAATGGGAGGAGGAAAGGGCAAAATCAGTGTTTATCCATGGGCTTCAGAAGAGAGAGGAAAGGACACACACTGAAAGGCAACAGGAAGAAAGAAAGGAGATTGAGAAAATCATCACGGAAATAGGTGAAGAGATGGACGAGATTGTAAATTTTCAGAGAATAGGGGGGTACTCGAAGGGAAGAAACCGACCGATCAAGCTGATTCTCAGGACGGAAACAGTGTGGAACAGGATCCTCCAAGAGAAACCACGGTTGAAATACTCGGAAGAGTACAAGAGGGTGTTCCTAGACAGAGACAGTACAAAACCAGAACGACAGCAGCTGAGGGAGAGGACAAAAAAGCGAAAGGAGCTAGGAAAGGAGACAAGGATGGAACCAGCAGAGGTCAGTCAGAGCAGAACAGAACAGCAAGGGCAAGCACACACACAACTATTCTCAGAACCCCACAACCTATCACACCATCCCAACACACACTACAATCCATACCCACAGCCTCCACCCAACACTGAGCTATAGAATCCCACAGTATGCTACCAGGTCTCCCACCCTCACAGACCTCCCAAACCACAGTGTTGGAAAGGAAGCTAAAGGTATGGTACACAAATGCTGATGGAATAACAAATAAGTGGGAGGAGTGGCACGAAAGAGCCAAAGAGGCATCACCGGACATCATAGCTCTCACAGAAACCAAGCGTACAGGTATGATAACAGACGCCATCTTTCCAACGGGATACCAGATCCTGAGAAAAGACAGAGGGAACAGGGGGATATTGAGGAGTGGCACTGCTGATCAAAAACCGATGAAATTTTGATGACTCGACTCGACTCAAGAAATCGTAATGACACGATTGCAAATAAACCATACCCCCGGCCGGCGATTGCATAGTGGGAACGCTTCACTCTGGAGGTCCCAAAGTGGTAATTGCAGTGATGTATAACCCACCACAGAACAGCAGGAGGCCAAGGCAAGAGTATGACGAGAGCAATAGAGCGATGGTTGACACACTGGCTGCAATGACCAGAAGAGCTCATGCATACAGGGCAAAGCTCCTGATCATGGGTGACTTTAACCACAAGGAAATCGATTGGAAGAACTTGGAGCCACATGGGAGCCAAGATACATAGAGGGCTAAGATGATGGAGGTGATACTGGAAATCTTCATGCACCAACACGTAAGGGACACTACAAGAGAGAGAGGAGAGGATGAACCAGAGGACTTGACCTAGTATTCACCTTGAGTAGTGCAGATATTGAGAACATAACATATGAAAGAGCCCTTCGGGCCAGCGATCATGTAATTTTAAGCTTCGAATACATAGTAGAGCTACAAGTGGAGGGGGGAAGCAGGAAGGCCAGGGCGAAAGAAGCCAAACTACAAGAAAGGGGACTACACGGGAATGACAAACTTCCTGAACGGGGTTCAGTGGGACAGAGAACTGGCAGGGAAGCCAGTTAATGAGATGATGGAATATGTAACAACAATGTGCAAGGAGACTGAGGAGAGGTTTGTACCCAAGGGTAACAGGAATAATGAAAAAGCCAAGATGAGCCCATGGTTCACCCAACCGAGGAAGAAGTGAAGAGGCTTCTGAGTGAGCAGACACCTCAAAGGCAATGGGTCCGGATAACATCTCTCCATGGGTCCTGAGAGAGGGAGCAGAGGCGCTATGTGTACCCCTAACAACAATATTCAATACATCTATCGAAACATGGAAATTGCCTGAGGCATGAAAGCCAGCAAATATAGTCCCAATCTTTAAAAAAGGAGATAGACACGAAGCACTAAACTACAGACCAGTGTCACTGACATGCAAAGTCATGGAGAAGATTATCAGGAGAAGAGTAGTGGAACACCTAGAAAGGAATTATCTCATCAACAGCAGCCAACATGGTTTCAGGGATGGGAAATCCTGTGTCACAAACCTACAGGAGTTCTATGACATGGTGACAGCAGTAAGACAAGAGAGAGGGGTGGGTTGATTGCATTTTCTTGGACTGCAAGAAGGCGTTTGACACAGTTCCACACAAGAGATTAGTGCAAAAACTGGAGGACCAAGCAGGGATAACAGGGAAGGCACTACAATGTATCAGCGAATACTTGTCAGGAAGACAGCATCGAGTCATGGTACGTGGCGAGGTGTCAGAGTGGGCACCTTTGACCAGCGGGGTCCCACAGGGGTCAGTCCTAGGACCAGTGCTGTTTCTGGCATTTGTGAACGACTTGACAGAAGGAATAGACTCCGATGTGTTCCTGCTTGCAGAAGATGTGAAGTTGATAAGAAGAATTCAGTCGGACGAAGACCAGGCAGAACTAAAGAGGGATCTGGAAAGACTGCAGGCCTGGTCCAGAAACTGGCTTCTAGAGTTCAACACCGCCAAGTGCAAAGTCATGAAGATTGGGGAAGGGCAAAGAAGGCCACAGACGGAGTATAGTCTAGGGGGCCAGAGCCTACAAACATCACTCATGAAAAAGGATCATGGTGTATTACACCGGGAACATCTCCTGAAGCGCACATCAAACAAATAACTACTGCACCATATTGGCGCCTGGCAAATCTAAGATCAGCATTCCGACATCTAAATAAGGAGTCAATCAGGACTATGTACACTGTGTACGTTAGGCCCATATTGGAGTATGCAGCGCCAGTTTGGAACCCTCACCTAGCCAAGCTAAAGAAAGTGCAAAGGTTTACAACAAGACTAGTCCCAGAACTTAACTATCTCATTGTCTCGGTACTTCAGTCTCTTACGCTTTGTTGATTTCATTCTACTCCCTGTTTGGTGTACCAGCCTCCATAAGCAGTATATGTATACACGTATATTAGTACGCCAAACGGGGAGAAGAATGAATTTAGCTCTGACGCACCCACACCATCGTGTGTTCTCGGATCACGGTAAAGCACCTAGCTCTGCTGGGTGCATGATCTTTGTAGGCTTGAGTGGTCCTGTAGGTTAGAACGTCGTGAATTTTGTTTTAATATGAGGCATGCTAAAACGACACCAGCATTCGGCTAGTCGCAGTGTTGTTACATCATATATACACACACACACATATATATATATATATATATATATATATATATATATATATATATATATATATATATATATATATATATATATATATATATATATATATATATATATATATATATATATATATATATATATATATATATATATATATATATATATATATATATATATATATATATATATATATATATATATATATATATATATATATATATATATATATATATATATATATATATATATATATATATATGTATATATATATATATATGTATATATATATGAATATATGTATATACATATATATATATATATATATATATATATATATATATATATATATATATATATATATATATATATATATATATATATATATTTATATATGTAAATATTCATATATCTATATAAATATATATATATATATATATATATATATATATATATATATATATATATATATACATATATACATATATATATATATACATATATATACATATTTATATACATATATATATACATATATATATATATATATATATATATATATATATATATATATATATATATATATATATATATATATATATATGTATGTATATATATATATATATATATATATATATATATATATATATATATATATATATATATATATATACATATATACATATATATATATATATATATATATATATATATATATACATATATATATATATATATATATATATATATATATATATATATATATATATATATATAATGGTGGAGGTAGTGGTGCAAGTAGTAGTAGTAGTAGTAAGTAGTGACAATAGTAGAGGTAGTGGTAGTAATAGTAGTAGTAGTAAGTAGTGATAATGGAAGAGGTAGTGGCAGTAGTAGAAGTAGTAAGTAATGATAATGGAAGAGGTAGTGGTAGTAGTAGTAGTAGCAAATAGTGATGGTGTTAGAGGTAGTGGTAATAGCTGTAGTAAGTAGCAATAATGGTACAGGTAGTGGTAGTAGTAGTAGTAGAAGTTGTAAGTAGCTATAGTGGTATAGGTAGTGGTGGTAGCAGTAGTGGTAAGTAGTGATAATGTTAGAGGTATTGGTAGTAGTAGTAGTAAGTAGTGATGGTGGTAGAGGTAGTGCTAGTGATAGTAGTTAGTAGTGATGGTGGTAGTCGTAGTGATAGTAGTTAGTAGTGATGGTGGTAGAGGTAGTGGTAGTAATAGCAGTAAGTAGTGATGGTGGTATAGGTAGTTGTGGTAGCAGTAGTAGTAAGTAGTGATGGTGGTAGAGGTAGTGCTAGTGATAGTAGTTAGTAGTGATGGTGGTAGTGGTAGTGATAGTAGTTAGTAGTGATGGTGGTAGAGGTAGTGGTAGTAATAGCAGTAAGTAGTGATGGTGGTATAGGTAGTTGTGGTAGCAGTAGTAGTAAGTAGTGATGGTGGTAGAGGTAGTGCTAGTGATAGTAGTTACTAGTGATGGTGGTAGTGGTAGTGATAGTAGTTAGTAGTGATGGTGGTAGAGGTAGTGGTAGTAATAGCAGTAAGTAGTGATGGTGGTATAGGTAGTGGTGGTAGCAGTAGTAGTAAGTAGTGATAATGTTAGAGGTAGTGGTAATAGTAGTAGAAAGTAGCAATAATGGTAGAGGTAGTGGTAGTAGTAGTAGTAGTAGTAAGTAGTGATGGTGGTAGAGGTAGTGGTAATAGTAGTAGTAAGTAGCAATAATGGTAGAGGTAGAGGTAGTAGTAGTAGTAGTAGTAAGTAGTGATGGTGGTAGAGGTAGTGGTAGTGATAGTAGTTAGTAGTGATGGAGGTAGAGGTAGTGGTAGTCATAGTAGTTAGTAGTGATGGTGGTAGAGGTAGTGGTAGTAACAGTAGTAAGTAGTGATGGTGGTAGAGTAGTGGTGGTAGTAGATGTAGAAAGTAATGATTGTGGTAGAGGTAGTTGTAGAAATAGCAGTAAGTAGTGATGGTGGTAGAGGTAGTGGAGGTAGTAGTAGTAAGTAATGATAGTGGTAGGTGTAGTGGTGGTAATAGTAGTAAATAGTGATGGTGGTAGAGGTAGTGGTAATAAAAGTAGTAAGTAGTGATGGTGGTAGAGGTAGTGGTAGTAGTAGTAGTAGTAGTAGTAGTAGTAGTAAGTAGTGATGGTGGTAAAGGAAGTGGTAGTAGCAGTAGTGATGGTGGTAGAGGTAGTGGTAGTAGCAGTAGTGATGGTGGTATAGGTAGTGGTAGAAGCAGTAGTGATGGTGGTAGAGGTAGTGGTATTAGCAGTAGTGATGGTGGTAGAGGTAGTGGTAGTAGCAGTAGTGATGGTGGTAGAGGTTGTGGTAGTAGCAGTAGTGATGGTGGTAGAGGTTGTGGTAGTAGCAGTAGTGATAGTGGTAGAGGTAGTGGTAGTAGCAGTAGTGATTGTGGTAGAGGTAGTGGTAGAAGCAGTAGTGATGGTGGTTGAGGTAGTGGTAGTAGCAGTAGTGATGGTGGTAGAGGTAGTGGTAGTAGCAGTAGTGATGGTGGTAGAGGTAGTGGTAGTAGCAGTAGTGATGGTGGTAGAGGTAGTGGAAGTAGCAGTAGTGATGGTGGTAGAGGTAGTGGTAGTAGCAGTAGGTGATAGTGGTAGAGGTAGTGGTAGTAGCAGTAGTGATGGTGGTAGAGGTAGTGGTAGCAGCAGTAGTGATGGTGGTAGAGGTAGTGGTAGTAGCAGTAGTGATGGTGGTAGAGGTAGTGATAGTAGCAGTAGTGATGGTGGCAGAGGTACTGGTAGTAGCAGTAGTGATGGTGGTAGAGGTAGTGGTAGTAGCAGTAGTGATGGTGGTAGAGGTAGTGGTAGTAGCAGTAGTGATGGTGGTAGAGGTAGTGGTAGTAGAAGTAGTGATGGTGGTAGAGGTAGTGTTAGTAGCAGTAGTGATGGTGGTAGAGGTAGTGGTAGTAGCAGTAGTGAAGGTGGTAGAGGTAGTGGTAGTAGCAAGTAGTGATGGTGGTAGAGGTAGTGGTAGTAGCAGTAGTGATAGTGGTAGAGGTAGTGGTAGTAGCAGTAGTGATGGTGGTAGAGGTAGTGGTAGTAGCAGTAGTGATGGTGGTAGAGGTAGTGGTAGTAGCAGTAGAGATGGTGGTAGAGGTAGTGGTAGTAGCAGTAGGTGATAGTGGTAGAGGTAGTAGTAGTAGCAGTAGTGATGGTGGTAGAGGTAGTGGTAGCAGCAGTAGTGATGGTGGTAGAGGTAGTGGTAGTAGCAGTAGTGGTGGTAGTAGAGGTAGTGGAAGTAGCAGTAGTGATGGTGGTAGAGGTAGTGGTAGTAGCAGTAGTGATGGTGGTAGAGGTAGTGGTAGTAGCAGTAGTGATGGTGTCAGAGGTAGTGGTAGTATCAGTAGTGATGGTGGTAGAGGTAGTGGTAGTAGCAGGAGTGATGGTGGTAGAGGTAGTGGTAGTAGCAGTAGAGATGGTGGTAGAGGTAGTGGTAATAGCAGTAGTGATGGTGGTAGAGGTAGTGGTAGTAGCAGTAGTGATGGTGGTAGAGGTAGTGGTAGTAGCAGTAGTGATGGTGGTAGAGGTAGTGGTAGTAGCAGTGGTAGTAGCAGTAGTGATGGTGGTAGAGGTAGTGGTAGTAGCAGTAGTGATGGTGGTATAGGTAGTGGTAGTAGCAGTAGTGATGGTGGTAGAGGTAGTGGTAGTAGCAAGTAGTGATGGTGGTAGAGGTAATGGTAGTAGCAGTAGTGATGGTGGTAGAGGTAGTGGTAGTAGCAGTAGTGATGGTGGTAGAGGTAGTGGTAATAGCAGTAGTGATGGTGGTAGAGGTAGTGGTAGTAGCAGTAGTGATGGTGGTAGAGGTAGTGGTAGTAGCAGTAGTGATGGTGGTAGAGGTAGTGGTAGTAGCAGTAGTGATGGTGGTAGAGGTAGTGGTAGTTGCAGTAGTGATGGTGGTAGAGGTAGTGGTAGTTGCAGTAGTGATGGTGGTAGAGTTAGTGGTAGTAGCAGTAGTGATGGTGGTAGAGGTAGTGGTAGTAGCAGTAGTGATGGTGGTAGAGGTAGTGGTAGTTGCAGCAGTGATGGTGGGAGAGGTAGTGGTAGTAGCAGTAGTGATTGTGGTTGAGGTAGTGTTAGTAGCAGTAGTGATGGTGGTAGAGGTAGTGGTAGTAGCAGTAGTGATGGTGGTAGAGGTAGTGGTAGTAGCAGTAGTGATGGTGTTAGAGGTAGTGGTAGTTGCAGTAGTGATGGTGGTAGAGGTAGTGGTAGTAGCAGTAGTGATGATGGTAGAGGTAGTGGTAGTTGCAGTAGTGATGGTGGTAGAGGTAGTGGTAGTTGCAGTAGTGATTGTGGTAGAGGTAGCGGTAGTTGCAGTAGTGATGGTGGTAGAGGTAGTGGCAGTTGCAGTAGTGATGGTGGTAGAGGTAGCGGTAGTTGCAGTAGTGATGGTGGTAGAGGTAGTGGTAGTTGCAGTAGTGATGGTGGTAGAGATAGTGGTAGTTGCAGTAGTGATGGTGGTAGAGGTAGTGGTAGTTGCAGTAGTGATGGTGGTAGAGGTAGTGGTAGTTGCAGTAGTGATGGTGGTAGAGGTAGTGGTAGTTGCAGTAGTGATGGTGGTAGAGGTAGTGGTAGTTGCAGTAGTGATGGTGGTAGAGGTAGTGGCAGTTGCAGTAGTTATGGTGGTAGAGGTAGTGGCAGTTGCAGTAGTGATGGTGGTAGAGGTAGTGGTAGTTGCAGTAGTGATGGTGGTAGAGGTAGTGGTAGTTGCAGTAGTGATGGTGGTAGAGGTAGTGGTAGTTGCAGTAGTGATGGTGGTAGAGGTAGTGGTAGTTGCAGTAGTGATGCTGGTAGAGGTAGTGGTAGTTGCAGTAGTGATGGTGGTAGAGGTAGCGGTAGTTGCAGTAGTGATGGTGGTAGAGGTAGTGGTAGTTACAGTAGTGATGGTGGTAGAGGTAGTGGTAGTTGCAGTAGTGATGGTGGTAGAGGTAGTGGTTGTTGCAGTAGTGATGGTGGTAGAGGTAGTGGTAGTTGCAGTAGTGATTGTGGTAGAGGTAGTGGTAGTTGCAGTAGTGATGGTGGTAGAGGTAGTGGTAGTTGCAGTAGTGATGGTGGTAGAGGTAGTGGTAGTTGCAGTAGTGATGGTGGTAGAGGTAGTGGTAGTTGCAGTAGTGATGGTGGTAGAGGTAGTGGTAGTAGCAGTAGTGATGGTGGTAGAGGTAGTGGTAGTAGCGGTAGTGATGGTGGTAGAGGTAGTGGTAGTAGCAGTAGTGATGGTGGTAGAGGTATTGGTAGTTGCAGTAGTGATGGTGGTAGAGGTAGTGGTAGTTGCAGTAGTGATGGTGGTAGAGGTAGTGGTAGTTGCAGTAGTGATGGTGGTAGAGGTAGTGGTTGTTGCAGTAGTGATGGTGGTAGAGGTAGTGGTAGTTGCAGTAGTGATGATGGTAGAGGTAGTGGTAGTAGCAGTAGTGATGGTGGTAGAGGTAGTGGTAGTTGCAGTGGTGATGGTGGTAGAGGCAGTGGTAGTTGCAGTAGTGATGGTGGTAGAGGTAGTGGTAGTTGCAGTAGTGATGGTGGTAGAGGTAGTTTTAGTAGCAGTAGTGATGGTGGTAGAGGTAGTTGTAGTTGCAGTGGTGATGGTGGTAGAGGTAGTGGTAGTAGCAGTAGTGATGGTGGTAGAGGTAGTGGTAGTTGCAGTGGTGATGGTGGTAGAGGTAGTGGTAGTAGCAGTAGTGATGGTGGTAGAGGTAGTGGTAGTAGCAGTAGTGATGGTGGTAGAGGTAGTGGTAGTAGCAGTAGTGATGGTGGTAGAGGTAGTGGTAGTTGCAGTGGTGATGGTGGTAGAGGCAGTGGTAGTTGCAGTAGTGATGGTGGTAGAGGTAGTGGTAGTAGCAGTAGTGATGGTGGTAGAGTTAGTGGTAGTTGCAGTGGTGATGGTGGTAGAGGCAGTGGTAGTTGCAGTAGTGATGGTGGTAGAGGTAGTGGTAGTAGCAGTAGTGATGGTGGTAGAGGTAGTGGTAGTTGCAGTAGTGATGGTGGTAGAGGTAGTGGTAGTTGCAGTAGTGATGGTGGTAGAGGTAGTGGTAGTTGCAGTAGTGATGGTGGTAGAGGTAGTGGTAGTTGCAGTAGTGATGGTGGTAGAGGTAGTGGTAGTTGCAGTAGTGATGGTGGTAGAGGTAGTGGTAGTTGCAGTAGTGATGGTGGTAGAGGTAGTGGTAGTAGCAGTAGTGATGGTGGTAGAGGTAGTGGTAGTAGCAGTAGTGATGGTGGTAGAGGTAGTGGTAGTTGCAGTAGTGATGGTGGTAGAGGTAGTGGTAGTTGCAGTAGTGATGGTGTCAGAGGTAGTGGTAGTTGCAGTAGTGATGGTGGTAGAGGTAGTGGTAGTTGCAGTAGTGATGGTGGTAGAGGTAGTGGTAGTTGCAGTAGTGATGGTGGTAGAGGTAGTGGTAGTTGCAGTAGTGATGGTGGTAGAGGTAGTGGTAGTAGCAGTAGTGATGGTGGTAGAGGTAGTGGTAGTTGCAGTGGTGATGGTGGTAGAGGTAGTGGTAGTTGCAGTAGTGATGGTGGTAGAGGTAGTGGTAGTTGCAGTGGTGATGGTGGTAGAGGTAGTGGTAGTTGCAGTGGTGATGGTGGTAGAGGTGTGGTAGTTGCAGTAGTGATGGTGGTAGAGGTAGTGGTAGTAGCAGTAGTGATGGTGGTAGAGGTAGTGGTAGTTGCAGTGGTGATGGTGGTAGAGGTAGTGGTAGTTGCAGTAGTGATGGTGGTAGAGGTAGTGGTAGTAGCAGTAGTGATGGTGGTAGAGGTAGTGGTAGTTGCAGTGGTGATGGTGGTAGAGGTAGTGGTAGTAGCAGTAGTGATGGTGGTAGAGGTAGTGGTAGTTGCAGTGGTGATGGTGGTAGAGGTAGTGGTAGTTGCAGTGGTGATGGTGGTAGAGGTAGTGGTAGTTGCAGTAGTGATGGTGGTAGAGGTAGTGGTAGTAGCAGTAGTGATGGTGGTAGAGGTAGTGGTAGTTGCAGTGGTGATGGTGGTAGAGGTAGTGGTAGTTGCAGTTCTGCACTCACAGAATGCAGAATGGCGACGCATAGGTAAATTTATTTTTTATATTAATTAAAATGAATGATATAAAACATTTCCTTGTTTGTTTGATTTCCGCAGATATATGGCAAAACAAATTGTCAATCTTTTAATTAGGCCGAAAAACCTTATCCAATATGCTAAACTCGCAGGTTCGACTGTCAATTAACATACCATGGTTCGAGCCCGGTTAAAGCTCCTGGGCCGAGGGAAGGAGTTCAGTTAGGTTACAGTTGGTGCCTCTGACAGAATGTAATACAATAAGTATTACCTCCGCATCCTCCCAATTAGAGGTCTGGGTTAGCCTAAAAGGTGGAGCATCGGACTGTCAATTTACGGACTGGGGTTCGAGTCCCTCGTCCATCCTTCTGTTTATTACAACTGTCGATGCAACCACGAACATGTGATTTTTAAAGCATTTAACAAACTACGGATAGTCAGGGGTCGAACCCGTATTATTTTCGCCTGTCTCGTAAGATGCTAGTCAAAATTCACGGTGCTCTAACCACTGGACCAAAAATCCTACAAACATCATGTACCCGGTAGCACTGGGCATGTTTCATGATGCGAGGACATACGTTAAGCGTCAGAAAACGAACTGGTAATAAATCATAACCAACTGTTTCCATGAACACACTAAAAACAAAATTTTACGTGCCACTGATGACATGTCAGGTGAATATTGGTGGAGAAGTGAGTGTTACAGACGTTATTCCCTCGCCGTGACTGTAGCAGATAGTACAGTTGTTCTTGCTTGTTATTACGTTCCTTGTTCTTTGTTTGAGTTTCCAGTTGTTCCTGCCACTGCTTCCTTTACTGAACCACAGGTACGATGAACATATACACTAATTCTTGTTTCCTACTTATGATGTTCTACCCATTTAAAAAGAAGGTGTTCACAAATATTTTTTTTTCAGGTTCACTCTTGATCTTAAAAACGAACTACTGTCATGGATGGGTGGGTGTGGGCGTGCGTATGGGCGTGCGTCATTCTCAGTGTGCAATCAGGGAGTAAAGTACCTCACGGTGTGGTTACTGAGTGTGTTCCAGGGTACTGGAAGCCTCAGCAGCAGACATACTCAGCATTTTCAGAGTTAAACTGCGCTCTGAGATGCAGCAGCATGCATGCTCTCCAGTACACTTACAATGGCAAGTAGATGTAACAAAATCTTGTAACATTTAACTTGATACCAAGTTTATAAATTACAACAGAAACAGAGATCATTCAGTTGAAGGTATGTTAACTAGAGTTTAATGTTAGTGTTATGTTTATTTAATATATTACATGACAAACACACATTCAAGGTATAGACAGTGGTCAGTGGTCAGTCGTCACGTGAGGTCACAGACCCTGAGCTGCTTTGGGGATTAGCGTGGACGGTTACAAAGCATGGCTTGCTTCTGCAGTGTTTTAAAAATTGAGGTTGGAGAGTTGAAGGAGGAGGTCTTGCTTCTCCAGGAGGAGATTAGGAGGCTGAAGGTCCACCTCAATGGGTCTGGGAGAGAGTGTGAGGTGGCTGGAGTTGTGGGGAATGAGGCTTCTAGCAGTGAGGTGCAGTCTGTCTCTCGCTGTGAGGAGGCTGTAGTTGGGGAGGTAGCAACGGCTACCAGCAGTGAGGTGCAGCCCAGGACCTGCTACAAGTGGCGAGTGGTTCACAGTAATGGGAGGCGCATCAGAGTAAGGAAAGTTAAGAGTGAAGATCTGAAGGTAGGAAATCGCTTCTCTGTTCTTCAGGATGAATGTACTTCAGTGGCCAGTGAAGGTAAGGGTACTACTGCCCCTGCTAATGGAGGTAAGCGCATTCTTGTGGTTGGTGACTCTCAGGTAAGATATATTGACCGTGCTTTTTGTAATAGGAATAAGATGAGAGATAGAGTGTGCTTCCCTGGAGCTGGTGTTGGGGACATAGTCAACAGGCTGGATAATATCATGTCAGGTAATGGGAACAAGCCCATTATCTGTCTCAGTGCTGGTGGAAATGATATTGGGAAGGGTAGGAGAGAAGAGCTGCTAGATAAGTACAGGTCAGCTATAGATTTCATTAAGTCTAAGGGAGGGATCCCAATCATATGTAGCATCTTGCCTAGAAGGGGAGTAGGAAATGAATGGTTGTCTAGGGCAATTGGTGTAAATTGCTGGCTAGACAGATACTGCAAGGAACTTGCAATCCCATTCATTGACAACTGGAACAACTTTTATGGCAAACATGATATGTATGCAAGGGATGGGGTACATCTCTCTGGGGCAGGGGTGGTAGCACTTGCAGACTCGATTGAGAAGGCCATTGGTGAAATGCCTATGATTTTTAAACTGATGGAAGATAGAGGTATGGGTGTGTGTGGGAAACAAGCAGGTTGCAACACTAGGGTTGGAAACAGTAAATGTATAAATGACATTCAGCATGAAGTTATAAATAAAGACAATAGATCAGTTCAGCAAACAAAGGGGGACAGCAGAGGGCAGCAAGGGACTAGCTCCCTTAAGGTTTACTATACTAATAGCAGGAGTGTAAGAAATAAGATAGATGAGCTAAGATTAATTGCAAGTGCAGGAAACATAGATATTATTGCTATAACAGAGACCTGGCTCAATCTGAAAGATAGAGGGATGCCCTCTGAATGTCACATACAAGGCTATAAATTATTCCACACTGACAGGGTCAACAGGAAAGGTGGTGGAGTAGCGATGTATGTCAGAGATAATTTAAATTGTTATGTTAGACAAGATATTAAATTAGAAGCGTCAGCCACTGAATCTGTTTGTTTACAGCTTCTCGAGGGCCGAGAAAAACTAATTTTGGGTGTGATTTACAGGGCCCCAAATCTTGATAGGGAGTGCAGTAAACTTCTATGGGACGAAATTCGTAAGGCATCTACATACGAAAATGTTGTGCTAATGGGAGATTTCAACTATAGACAGATTGACTGGAGCAATTTGACAGGAAATTTAGAGTCAGGTGACTTTCTTGATACGATCCAGGATTGTTTTTTAAAACAGTTTGTGACAGAGCCTACTAGGGGAAATAACCTCCTTGACTTGGTTCTTGCCAGTAGGGAAACACTAATTAATAATCTTGAGGTTAATGATGAGCTTGGGGAAAGTGATCACAAATCACTCAGTTTTAATATATCATGGAATTCCCCTAATAATGGCAATCAAGTCTCCGTCCCTGACTTTCGCTTGGCTGATTTCATAGGACTGAAAAATTACTTAGGTGGGCTGAGCTGGAATGACCTGACTAAGGGTCAGGTAGGTGGTGATGGTTGCCGATATGATGCTTTCCAGGGCATAGTTCTAGCTGCTCAGTCAAATTATGTTCCAAATAGGGAAATCAGATCAAACAAAAAAGATCCTAAATGGATGAACAATAGATTAAAATATATGATTGGTCAAAAGAGAGGCATATATAGGCAAATCAAAAGAGGAGAGGGGCAATTAAGAAATCGATATATTCAGTTAAAGAGAGAAATAAAAAAGGGAATTAGAAAAGCAAAAAGAGATTATGAGGTTAAAGTTGCAAGAGAATCGAAGACTAACCCAAAAGGATTCTTTCAGGTATACAGAAGTAAGATCAGAGACAAGATAGGCCCACTCAAAAGTTCCTCGGGTCAGCTCACTGACAGTGATAAGGAAATGTGTAGAATTTTTAACACATACTTCCTCTCAGTTTTTACACAGGAGGATACCAGCGATATTCCAGTAATGATAAATTATGTAGAACAGGACTATAATAAACTCTGCACGATTAGGGTCACAAGTGACATGGTCCTTAGGCAAATAGATAAATTAAAACCTAACAAATCCCCAGGCCCTGATGAACTGCATGCAAGGGTTCTAAAGGAATGTAAAGAGGAGCTTAGCACACCTTTGGCTAATCTTTTCAACATATCACTACAAACTGGCATGGTGCCAGATAAGTGGAAAATGGCAAATGTGATACCTATTTTCAAAATAGGTGACAGGTCCTTAGCTTCGAACTATAGACCAATAAGCCTAACCTCCATAGTGGGAAAATTTATGGAATCAATAATTGCCGAGGCAGTTCGTAGCCACCTTGAAAAGCATAAATTAATCAACGAATCTCAGCATGGTTTTACAAAGGGGCGTTCCTGCCTTACGAATTTATTAACTTTTTTCACTAAGGTATTTGAGGAGGTAGATCATGGTAATGAATATGATATTGTGTATATGGACTTCAGTAAGGCTTTTGACAGGGTCCCACATCAGAGACTATTGAGGAAAATTAAAGCACATGGAATAGGAGGAGAAATTTTTTCCTGGATAGAGGCATGGTTGACAAATAGGCAGCAGAGAGTTTGCATAAATGGGGAGAAATCAGAGTGGGGAAGCGTTACGAGCGGTGTTCCACAGGGGTCAGTGTTGGGCCCCCTGCTGTTCACAATCTACATAAACGACATAGATGAGGGCATAAAGAGCGACATCGGCAAGTTTGCCGATGACACCAAAATAGGCCGTCGAATTATTCTGACGAGGACATTCGAGCACTCCAGGAAGATTTGAATAGACTGATGCAGTGGTCGGAGAAGTGGCAGATGCAGTTTAATATAGACAAATGCAAAGTTCTAAATGTTGGACAGGTCAATAACCATGCCACATATAAACTAAATAATGTAGATCTTAATATTACGGATTGCGAAAAAGATTTAGGAGTTCTGGTTAGCAGTAATCTGAAACCAAGACAACAGTGCATAAGTGTTCGCAATAAAGCTAATAGAATCCTTGGCTTCATATCAAGAAGCATAAATAATAGGAGTCCTCAGGTTGTTCTTCAACTCTATACATCCTTGGTTAGGCCTCATTTAGATTATGCTGCACAGTTTTGGTCACCGTATTACAGGATGGATATAAATTCTCTGGAAAATGTACAAAGGAGGATGACAAAGTTGATCCCATGTATCAGAAACCTTCCCTATGAGGATAGACTAAAGGCCCTGAATCTGCACTCTCTAGAAAGACGTAGAATTAGGGGGGATATGATTGAGGTGTATAAATGGAAGACGGGAATAAATAAAGGGGATGTAAATAGTGTGCTGAAAATATCTAGCCTAGACAGGACTCGCAGAAATGGTTTTAAGTTGGAAAAATTCAGATTCAGGAAGGATATAGGAAAGTACTGGTTTGGTAATAGAGTTGTGGATGAGTGGAACAAACTCCCGAGTACAGTTATAGAGGCCAGAACGTTGTGTAGCTTTAAAAATAGGTTGGATAAATACATGAGTGGATGTGGGTGGGTGTGAGTTGGACCTGATAGCTTGTGCTACCAGGTCGGTTGCCGTGTTCCTCCCTTAAGTCAATGTGACCTGACCTGACTAGGTTGGGTGCATTGGCTTAAGCCGGTAGGAGACTTGGACCTGCATCGCATGGGCCAGTAGGCCTTCTGCAGTGTTCCTTCGTTCTTATGTTCTTATGTTCTTATTCTGATTTGACACTCAGCGTTCAGTTTTGCCATATCATGATATAGGAACCATATCTTTAAACTTTTATCAGTTCATAATGCAGGAACATTTCCTTTCAAGTTTTATTAATTTATGATACAGGAACAATATCTATGAAGCTTTGTCAAGTCATGATACTGAAGCTTTATCTTTGAAGCTTTATCAGGTCATAATATAGGAATTCAATCATCTTTAAAATTTTCTTTATTCATGATACAAGAGTTCTATATTTAAATCGTTATCTAGTCATTATAAAACCTTGATAAATCTCAACACTGAGAATAACAACACCATCTACCAGTCACAACACACAACATACAGCTTCATATATACTCGCCTACCAATATGCTCACACTTACAAAATCACGTACCACTAACACGAATGCACTTATTAAGTAAATACATTCTCAAGTGTTCGTACACACATTGACATAAGTCGCAGTCTTGTAGAAGGATCAATCAACTTAATAGTATTTAGCCCAGCTTTGATATCAAGAACTTCTTATTACGTACCTGTCCTTGATTTTATGAACTATCAACAAATATTACACTGTAAGGTAGAAGTCACAATAACAGTCTTCATAGGAAACACGCAGACACACAGGTAAACAAACCATACCCCCGGCCGGGATTGAACCCGCGATCATAGAGTCTCAAAACTCCAGCCCGTCGCGTTAGCCACTAGACCAGCGGGTTCAATCCCGGCAGGGGGTATGGTTTATTTGCAATCGTGTCATTACGATTTCTTAAGACACAGGTAAACAAAAATACTAATGCGTAGAAATCGATAGAAACATGCAAAAAATATATATCATATGTATAGATAAGGATTAAAATTAAAAAACAAACTTGCATTGAGAAAGATATAGATAAACATACAAACAAGCATTTAATAAAAAAACGAAAAAAAACATACAAACTACCAGGAAAAATGCAGAAAACATTAAAACAGAAGACAAATACGTACAAATAAACTTTCGAAACACAATGAGAATTTATCTGTCCTGCCGAATGCCATAAAAAGATTCAACATACAAGTAGGTTTTAAGAATTCATGGACTGTTGAAAGAATTCTTCTCAAACCACACCACGGGTGGGGCTTCAACCCGCCGTTAGAGTCGTGAACATAAGAATATACACAAGAACATAAGAACATAGGAAAGAAGAAACACTGCAACAGGCCTACTGACTCATGCGGAGCAGGTCCATGTCCCCCCCGGATTAGACCAATGACCCACCCCCCGGATTATCCCAATGACCCACCCAGTCTGGTCATCCCGACTCAAGGATGGAGCACTGCACCAGACCCAGCAGCACAAGCTAGTCAGGTCCAACTCACACCTACACACACCCACTCATGTATTTATCTAACCTATTTTTAAAAGCACACAACGTTTTAGCCTCAATAACTGTACTCGGGAGTTTGTTCCACTCATCCACAACTCTATTACCAAACCAGTACTTTCCTATATCCTTCCTGAATCTGAATTTTTCCAACTTGAAACCATTGCTGCGAGTCCTGTCTTGGCTGGAAATTTTCAGCACACTATTTACATCCCCTTTATTTATTCCTATTTTCCATTTATACACCTCGATCATATCCCCCTAATTCTACGCCTTTCGAGAGAGTGCAGATTCAGGGCCTTCAGTCTATCCTCATAGGGAAGATTTCTGATACATGGGATCATCTTTGTCGTCCTCCTTTGTACGTTTTCCAGAGCATTTATATCCATTCTGTAATACTGTGACCAGAACTGAGCAGCATAGTCTAAATGAGGCCTAACCAACGATATACAGAGTTGAAGAACAACCTGAGGACTTCTATTATTTATACTTCTAGATATGACGCCAAGAATTCTGTTAGCTTTATTGCGAACACTAATGCACTGTTGTCTTGGTTTTAGGTTACTGCTAACCAGAACTCCTAAATCCTTTTCACAATCGGTAGTATTAAGATCTACATTATTTAGTTTATATGTGGCATGGTTATTTAACTGTCCAACATTTAGAACTTTGCATTTGTCAATATTAAACTGCATCGGCCACTTCTCCGACCATTGCGTCAGTCTATTCAAATCATCCCGGAGTGCTCTAATGTCCTCATTAGAATGAATTGGACGGCCTATTTTGGTGTCATCACCAAATTTGCTTATGTCGCTATTTATTCCCTCATCTATGTCGTTTATGTAAATTGTGAACAACAACGGGCCCAACACTGACCCCTGAGGAACACCGCTTGTGACGTGCCCCCATTCTGATTTCTCCCCATTTATGCAAACACTCTGCTGTCTATTTGTCAGCCATGCCTCTACCCAGGAAAAAATTTCTCCTCCTATTCCGTGTGCCCTAAGTTTCCTCAATAGCCTCTGGTGTGGAACTCTATCGAAAGCCTTACTTAAGTCCATATACACAATATCATATTCATTACCATGATCTACCTCCTCAAACACCTTAGTGAAAAAATTTAGTAAATTCGTAAGACAGGAACGCCCCTTTGTAAAGCCGTGTTGAGAATCATTAATCAATCTGTGCCTGTCAAGATGGCTACGAATTGCTTCGGCAATTATTGATTCCATAAATTTTCCCACTATGGAGGTAAGGCTTATTGGTCTATAGTTCGAAGCCAAGGACCTGTCACCTGCCTTGTAAATAGGTGTTACATTTCCCATTTTCCACTTATCAGGCACTATGCCAGTTTGTAGTGATATGTTAAAAAGATTAGCCAAAGGTATGCTAAGTTCCTCTTTACATTCCTTTAACACCCTTGCAAACAGTTCATCAGGGCCTGGGGATTTGTTAGGTTTTAGTTTCTCTATTTGTCTGAGGACCATGTCACTAGTTACCGCAATCGTACATAGTTTATTATCATCCTGTTCTACATAATCTATTATATCAGGAATATCACTAGTATTTTCCTGGGTGAAAACTGAGAGGAAGTAGGTATTTAGAATTTCACACATATCCATATCACTGTCAGTGATCTGACCAGAGTTGCTCTTAAGTGGGCCAATCTTGTCCCTAATCTTACTTCTGTATACCTGACGGAACCCTTTTGGGTTAGTCTTTGAATCCCTTGCGACCTTAGCCTCATAATCCCTTTTTGCTTTCCTTATTCCTTTTTTTATTTCTCTCTTTAATTGAATATATTGATTTCTTAACTGCCCATCCCCTCTTTTGATACGCCTATATATGCCTCTCTTTTGACCAATGAGATGTTTTAATCTATTGTTCATCCATTTGGGATCATTTCTGTTAGATCTAATTTCCCTACTCGGAACAAAAGTTGTCTGGGCAGCTAGAACTATGCTCTGAAAAACGTCATATTTGCAACCAAGATCACCTACCTGACCCATAGTGAGGACATCCCAATTTAGCCCACCCAAGTAATTTTTCAGTCCCATGAAGTCGGCCAAGCGAAAATCTGGGACAGAGATTTGATTGCAGTTATCTGGGTAATTCCATGATATATTGAAACTAAGTGATTTGTGATAACTTTCCTCAAGCTCATCATTAACCTCAAGATTATTTATTAGTGAATCTTTGTTGGCAAGAACCAAGATAAACAGATTGTTTCCTCTAGCTAGTTCTTTCACAACCTGTTCTAAAAAGCAATCCTGAACCGTATCAAGAAAGTCACTAGACTCAAGATTTCCTGTCATATTGTTCCAATCAATTTGTCTAAAGTTAAAATCTCTCATTATCACAACATTTTCATATCTAGATGCCTCATGAATTTCGTCCCATAACAGCTTACTGCACTCCCTATCAAGGTTTAGGGGCCTATAAATCACACCCAAAATTAATTTGTCACGACCCTCGAGAAACTGAAGCCAAACCGATTCTGTGTTCGATGTTTCTAATCTTATATCATGTCTAAGACAACAATTTAAATTTTCTCTAACATGCATCGCCGCACCACCACCCTTCCTGTTGACCCTATCAGTGTGGAATAGTTTATAACCCTGTATGTTGCATTCAGAAGGCATTTCTCTATCTTTCATGTTGAACCAGGTCTCTGTTATACCAATAATATCTATATTACCTACACTTGCATGTAATTTTATCTCATCTATCTTATTTCTTAGACTCCTACTATTTGTATAGTAAACCTTAAGGGAGCTAGTCACTCGTTGCCCTCTATTATCTCTCTTTGTTTGTTGATCAATTGATTTGCCATTACTAGCAACTTTATTTTGCATATTGTCTTTTAAACATATCCCTGAGGTATCCTGGTAATAACTGCTGTTTTTAACCCTAATGCTGCAACCTGATTGTTTCCCACAAACACCCATACCTCTATAATCTATCACTTTAAATTCCTAGACAAGTCATCAATTACCCTCTCATTTGAATTGGCTAATGTAACCACTCCATCCCCAGAGAGATGAACCCCATCCCTTGCATACATATCACGTTTGCCAAAGAAAAGGTCCCAGTTATCAATGAATGGGATTGCAAGTTCCTTGCAGTACCTGTCTAGCCAACGATTTATACCAATTGCCCTAGACATACATTCCTTGCCATCTCCCTTTCTAGGCAAGATGCTACATATGACTGGGATCCCTCCCTTAGACCTAACTACTTCTATGGGTGACCTGTACTTATCCAGTAGCTCCTCTCTTCTGCCCTTCCCAATGCCATTACCCCCAGCACTAAGACAGATAATGGGCTTGTTCCCTTTACCTGCCATAATATTATCCAACCTACTGACTATGTCGCCAACACCAGCTCCAGGAAGGCACACTCTCTGTCTGACCTTTCTGTCTCTGTTACAGAATGCACGGTCCATATATCTTACCTGAGAATTGCCTACTATTAAAATATTCTTACCTTGATTAGCAGGGGAATCAGTGGTACCTTCAACCTTTCTAACCACTGAAGTACACTCGTCTTGGAGAACAGACCGACGCGTTAGCCACTCTAACTAACCTTCCTAAGTTGTATAAATATACCTAGTAGGATTAGTTTGCTGTACCCCGTGGCCTGGTGGCAAAAGCTCTCGCTTCACACGGTGAGGATCTGGGTTCGATTCCCGGCGAAGGGGTGGAAACATTGGATGTATTTCCTTACACCGGTTGTTTATGTTCATCCACTGGGTGTTAGTGGACTGGTGTGGGTCGCATCCTGGGACAAAACTGACCTTATTTGCGGGAAATTCTCATCATAACAAGCGGCTTTCTATATAGTAGTATGTCACTGATGTCAGCTAGGTCTGTATACCTTGTACATGTACTTGTAGTAAATAAAAATATTATTATTATTATTATTATTATTATTATTATTATTATTATTATTATTATTATTATTATTATTATTATTATTATTATTATCTTATTGTAGCCAGCTAGCCCAGTGGCTAGCGCGTCGGTCTGGAGTTTTACGACTCTCTGTGGTATGGTTTGTTTACAATCGTGTCATTATAATTTCTTGAGTCTTAATTCTTCTCAACACTGTTGGTCTCTATAGGATCGGTTGAAATGGTATCCTGCAAAGCTTTCATTTGTATCGTATTAGACGTAGCAATTGAAAGCAATTGTTCAATAAGGAGACCTAATTATTGCAGATTAATTTGTGGTCAAGTATTCTTCCTAATTTTTATCTGTTTACACAGCTCAGCCCATTTCACTTTTATATCAATAGCAGCAAATTTTATCAAATTCTTACTAGATTACTTGCTGATATCATGTTTTCTCACTTAACAATATTTTAATAAATTTGTTAAATCCCGCCCTCCAATTTTATTTCCACTCTTTAGTTGCGTGCAGAAAGCTCTGCATTGTATATAATTTATTTGTTTTATTATCCACAGTTAACAGACAAATACTTTTCGAAACTTAATACCACGAGTAAAAGTAAAGTTATTAACCACACAGTCTCTTGTTACAAGTGAAATATTATCTGCCACTTCGAGTTTTCTATGTTTGTTGTGGGAACCATTGAGCGAGTGACACACTAGTTTACTCTCCCACATAATGAAAGGCAGAGTTATTCAAACTTTGTTTCTTATTACGCTGTGCAATAACATCACTTATCTTCACCACCCTATTCCCTTATATATTCTAGAATAAAAAGTCTGACATGGAATACAATATACAGTAAGTTAATCTAAAGCTTTTAACTTGTTAGTCATACTGCATTCCATTAATTTACACAAATAACCCGCACATAAAAGACAGAAGCTTCCTACCCTCGATGTGCAACCTTCACTCTGGCTCCGCTATGTGGATGACATCTTTGCTCTGTGGCCTCATGACTCCAGTCTCTTCCAACCTTTTCTTGAAGCTCTTAACAATCTTGCCCCTTCCATTAAGTTTAAAGCTGAATGGGAATCTAATTCCTTACTTCCTTTCCTTGATGTCCATGTCCACCGCTCAGATACAGGTTTTTTCTTTTCCGTTTACCGTAAACCTATGCACAGTGGCATGTACATTCACTACTTTTCCTATCATGCTTCCCCTGTCAAGAAAAGTGTTCTTATCTCCCTCTTTCTCCGTGCCCTCCGCATCTGTGATCCTCAGTTCCTTCCAGCAGAAATTTCCACTCTTTATAATTCGTTCTCCCGTCTTGGCTACCCTTCCCATTTCATAGACTCTGCCCTCTCACGTGCTAAACGCAATTTCTTCTCTCCCAAACTCTCTACTCATGGGAACTCTTCTATCCTCTGCCTTCCCTACATTTCCGGTCTTTCTAATCTCAACAATTCTCTCCGTCCCTTAGACATCAAGCTTACCTTCCGCCAGACTAACACTCTTCGCACTAATCTCGTTCATACCTCTCCTCCCTCTACAGATGTTCCTGGTGTCTACTCTATTTCTTGCTCCTCCTGTCCTCTTCAATACTTTGGAGAAACTGGTCGATCTCTTTCTGACAGACTTAGGGAGCACAAAAATAGTGTTAGGCTTGCCGACACTAACAATGCTCTTTTCTGTCACGTCAGAGATCATAGCCATCCTATTGACTGGTCTTCTGCTAAAACTGTCTTCCCTACTTCCAACTCGAACAGTCGCCGTTTAGTTGAATCCTCTCTTATACACAACTTTCCTTGTATGAACCTTAGCCCTGGCTTCGTCTCTGTAGATGCCTTCCTCTCCCACTACATTGTAAAATGCTCCAAACTTCAGAACACCCGTGACTTAACCTGAATCCTCATTTTTTCTTCTTCTTCTTTTTCTTCTTCCTCTTCCCCTTTCCTCTCTCCTTTTCTCCTCTGGGTTGTCTTTCTCTCTCCTGTCTCGTGTTTCTGTTCCTTCTTTATTTTATTTCACCACTTCCCCTTTCACGCACCTCGGTGCGCTTGCTCTCCCTCTGTGGGTTTCTAGCTCTCTTGCAGTGCTCCCCTTCCTTTGTATTTGACTGGCTCGTCTTCCTTATTTCCCACTTCTACCACTACCACTACTACTACCTCTTCTTCTTCTACTACATCTACTGATGAAATTAGACACATGTGCGGCGTCTGGTTGTCTTTGTTGTGGACGTTTCGCCATCCAGTGGCTGGCTGGATGGCGAAACGTCTACGGTGGGGATGCCCGGGTGTTGTGCATGTGTCATTTCATCCTGTTGGTATTATATACAATTCTTGTACTACTACTACTACTACTACTACCACTACTACTACCTCCACCTCTTCCTGCCTATATATAGCTGTCCTGCTCCTCCTCTGTTAGTGTGACTTTGTCAATGGTCCAAGTCGGACCGAAACGTCGTCGTAAGCTTCTGTCTTTTATGTGCGGGTTATTTGTGTATCGTTCCAGTCACGGTATTGTGCCTTTTTGTTATCCATTAATTTAAGAAGAATCATTTTATTAATTAAATGAACAACAATAAAATTAATTGTACAGTTTGAATTATATTTGTTGGTCGTACCCAACAAGTGAGTGTCGTAAATATTGCTTCAACGAATGCTTTAAAACATTAAAGCTTATATCCTAAATAAACTCATTCAGCTTGTTAATTTGTACTTACGATACGATCCTTGTTTTCTGAGTTTTGTCTCCTTAAATAAAGCATTATAAATGAACATCTACAGAAATCTATATGATCAACAGCGTACTTTAAGTGTCGATTGTAACTTGTTAATTGAGTTAAATACCTGACTTACACAGTTTCTCAGCTTATAGTATTATATAATCAATGTTAAACACCACGAAGTTAAGAGGAACAGTTCAAACAGATTGGAATCTTTCCTAAAGCTAAACACAACAGCATCAACTGATACCACTGATAAACTTTCTGTGTAATAGTAATAATAATAATAATAATAATAATAATAATAATAATAATAATAATAATAATAATAATAATAATAATAATAATAATAACAATAATAATAATAATAATCTTTGCTTCTACAAGTACATGTACAAGGTATACCGGCCAAGATGACATCAATGATATAATACATAAAAAGCTCTTTGTTATGCTGAGCATTTCGGGCAAATTAGGTCAATTTTGTCCCAGGATGCGACTCACACCACTCGACCAACACCCAGGTACCTATTTTACTGATGGGTGAAAATTGGACAATATATATCTTAAGGAAACATGTTCTATTGTTTTCATCCGTAGCAGATATCGCTCCCCGGACCATCCTGTGTGTGCTGAGTGTGGTCAGCACACACAGGATGGTAGAGTACACTAACATTGCTGGACACACTACACACAACCGAGGAGGAGGTGAAGACACAGGAGTGAGTACAAATAGGTGAGTACACACACACACAAATATAAATACACACGCACGCGCTCGCACACACACACACACACACACACACACACACACACACACACACACACACACACACACACACACACACACACACACACACACACAAACATACACAATTATACATCCATACTCACACACTGACAGCTATGTAGAAGCAAAAATCTGAACATATATACATTGAAAGACTAACTAAATTTCGTGTTATTTCTGCAGATACAGAGAGCTCGTGCACACTGCTGGGGGAAGGTTCGGGCACCAGCTCTCGCATCTCAACCTACGTCTCGTCTGCCCAGGAACATGAACTGAAGGAAGTCGCTCATGGCAAGACAACTTACACCTGCACTTCATGGCCTGGGTAAATATTATCCATTAGTGACTGTGCTACCTAACTGAATGCCTGTGTATATGTTCTTTAGCGTTTACGTAAATTTTATGTATTTATGTATTTGCCAGTTTGTTCAAGCTTGTGTCTCTTCACTTTATGATTCTATCTTCTTCATTCGAATGGCTCTTGATATATTTATCATATGCTAATTTTCCATTTCCTAACATCCATGTGGTTCTTTAGTTTTCAGCATCTTCTAAACTCTCTTTCTTTATGTCTCTCTCGTTTATGTATATCACTTTGTTCAGCCTTTATCTTAACTATGTATTTACATTGTCATTCTGTCTTTCATTCTTCAGGGCTGATTTTTTTTTCCAATTCATATTTAAGGTTACTAACGTGTCTTATAATTCAAACTTTCACGTCTTTTGTCTTGACAATTTTTTGCCCTCCGTACTCCATACTCATATTCCAATATAGGCCTAACGTACACAGTGTACAGGGTCCTGAATGATTCCTTATTAAGATGTCGGAATTTTGTTCTTAACTTTGCTAGGCGCCCGTATGCTGCAACAGTTATTTGGTTGATGTGTGCCTCAGGAGATGTGCCCGATGTTATACTCACCCAAAGATCCTTTTCCTTGAGCGAGGTTTGCAGTTTCTGGCCCCTAGACTGTACACTGTCTGCGGTCTTCTTTGCCCTTCACAATCTTCATGACTTTTCACTTTGTAGGGTTGAACTCCAGGAGCCAGTTGCTGGACCAGGCCTTCAGCCTGTCCAGATCGCTTTGTAGATCTGCCTGGTCCTCGTCCGATTGAATTCTTCTCCTTGAGTGAGGTTGCAGCCTGTCGAGGTTTCCTGTAGTCCTTCCTAATCCTCATCTGAATTAATTCTCCTCATCAACTTCACATCATCTGCAAACAGGGACTCTTCTGAGTCTATCCCTTCTGTCATGTCTTTCACATATGCCAAAAATAGCACTGGTCCTAGGATTGACCCCTGTGGGACCCCGGTCGTCACAAGCGCCCACTGTGGTACCTCATCACGTACCATAACTCGTGACCAGTGCTATTTTTGGTATATTTGACCACATTGGAACCTCGCTTTTGTG
>NC_091360.1:14160318-14260318 GCF_038502225.1 Cherax quadricarinatus
GTTGGTGCTATTATTTAATAAATGTATGGAAGAGGGTAAGATACCTAGGGATCGGCAGAAAGCATGCATAGTTCCTTTGTATAAAGGCAAAGGGGACAAAAGTGTAAAAATTATAGGGGGATAAGTCTGTTTAGTATACCTGGTAAAGTGTATGGTAGAGTTATTATTGAAAGAACTAAGAGTAAGACGGAGAGTAGGATAGCAGATGAACAAGGAGGCTTTAGGAAAGGTAGGGGGTGTGTGGACCAAGTGTTTGCAGTGAAACATATAGTTGAACAGTATTTAGATAAGGGTAAAGAGGTTTTTGTGGCATTTATGGATTTGGAAAAGGTGTATGATAGGGTGGATAGAGGAACAATGTGGCAGATGTTGCATATGTATGGAATAGGAGGTAGGTTATTCAAAGCAGTGACGAGTTTTTACGAGGATAGTGAGGCTCAGATTAGAGTACAAAGGATAGGAGATTATTTCCCAGAGTTAAAGTAGGTCTTAGGCAGGGATGCGTGATGTTACCATGGTTGTTTAATATATTTATAGACGGGATTGTGAGAGAAGTGAATGTTCAGGTGTTGGAAAGAGGTGTTGGATTAAGAGATATGGAATCCAACACAAAGTTGGAGTTGTCACAGTTGCTCTTTGCTGACTACACTGTGCTTTTAGGAGATTCTGAAGAGAAGTTGCAGAAGTTGGCTGATGAGTTTGGTGGGGTAAATAAAAGAAAGAAATTAAAAGTGAATATAGGAAAGAATAAGGTGATGAGGGTAGCCAAAAAATTAGGTTATGGAAGATTGGATATTAGATTGGAGGGAAAGAGTATGGAGAATGCGAATGTATTCAGATATTTGGGAATGGATGTGTCAGCAGATGGGTCTATGAAAGATGAAGTGAATCACAGAGTTGATGAGGGGAAAAAGGTGAATGGTGCACTGAGGAGTCTGTGGAGACAAAGAACTTTATCCATGAAAAGAAAGACGGGATTGTATGAGAGTATAGTTATACCAACGCTCTTGTATGGGTGTAAGGCATTGGTGGTGAATGTTGCAACAAGGAAAAGGCTGGAGGCAGTGGAGACGTCGTGTCTGAGAGCAATGTGTGGTGTGAATATAATGCAGAGAATCCATAGTTTGGAGATTAGGACTAGGTGTGGGATTACCAAAACTATTATTCAGAGGGCTAAGGAGGGGTTATTGAGATGGTTTGGACATGTAGAGAGGATGGAACGAAATATAATGACTTCGAGAGTGTATAAATCTGTAGTGGAGAGAAGGTGGGGTAGGGGGCGGCCTAGGAAAGGTTGGAGGGAAGGAGTAAAACAGGTTTTGTGTGCGATGGACTTGGACTTCCAGCAAGCGTATGTGAGCGTGTTAGATAGGAACAAATGGAGACAAATGGTTTTTAGGACTTGACTTGCTGTTGGAGTGTAAGCAAGGTAACACATATCAAGGGATTCAGGGAAACCGGCAGGCTGGACTCTGAAGGTGGGGTGTTAATATTGTAGTTTTATAACTGTAGTGTTGGCATGCCTCTGGCAAGACAGTGATGGAGTGAATGATGATGGAAGTTTTTCTTTTTGCGCCACCCTGCCTTGGTGTGAAACTGCCGACGTGTTAAATAGCAAAAAATATATATATATATAAACACATCAGGCGTTTGCCACCAACGCAGGATGACTGGAAAAAGAACACTTTCATCATCATTACCTCGATCAGTCTTGCCAGTACAGTCGTACAGTGATGCAGGGTAAACTGTGCTAACGGTCTGATATACCTGGTCTGAGACTAGCTAGGATGGAGAGTATAACAGAGATAGCGTTATTAGGGGCGGTAAGGAGTGCTCAAGGAAGTATAATCGAAGGTTGTGTTATAAGTCTGTTGCTGTTAAAAGTCAAGGAGGGAGTCTGTGTCAAAAGTGGGGCCGTTAGCGAGGAGGGAAGATAAAGGAAGGGTGGTAGAACAGTGACGATGGTAGACAGGACAATCTTATAGAATATGTCAAACTAAAATTGAAACCTAACAATTCTCACGGATTGGAAGTGGGCACCTCTTCATCAGATTCCCGTGAGTGAGATGTGTGTGCCCGATGCGAGAATTGGAAAGCGTAGTCTCCCAACCACGACATCGATGATAAGACCAGAATCCTAAACATGGCTTCATAGAATGCAAGCTGTTATGAATCAGTTCAAACTAATGATGTTGCCAGTAGCAAAATAGCCTGACAGCAAAATAGACTGAGAATGGAATACCCCATATGAAATGTGGAGTCGCGTACCGCTGACCGCACAGCAGAGTCCTGGAATGAGGAGAATTAAATTTTTTTGATAGCCTGCAAAGCACTAAACGATTCTGAAATTACCACGAATGTTGAGGTAATTCTGGACGCAAGACATATAATTGCTATGAGAATTGCATACAGTTCAGCTGTGGAAGTGCTGAGCCTAATAAATGACCTCGCACAGCACTGTCCGGGAATACTGCTGCAAAACCCGACACCGTCAAAGGAACCATCAGTGTCAACTGCAGCGGCATGAGACTTAGACTGGAGGTGGTGAAGATAAATGGAGCGAGAAGAAACTAAGTATTTGAACATGGCAGTGGGGAAAGAACACACTTAAACTGTCAAAACCTCTCAAGGGGGAAGTGAAAAGTAAGATGCTAGATGACAATATAAAGGGGGTAATTGAAGACAAGCCAAGAGCGAGTGAAGACGAAGGGAAAAGGAACTAGTATACATGAGCAGCGAACAAATAACTGACCTCTACTAACGTCCGTTACTATCCTGTATGTAGAAGGATCGTGAAGGTCATGAGAGCGGACAAAATATCGGAGGCAATGAACATCATGACGATCGTTCAAGGATGGAACATTCGCCTCTGCATATCGGCTCTCTATGGGGGAGAAACGAAAACAACTGGACACGAACGTAATTCCTGATGATGAATAGGACCAAGTTTACAAAGAGTTGCGTGAGAGGTCGCTGACTACATCTAGTCAGCATAATCTAATGTTCGTAAAATTAGGACTGAATGAAGCCAAACGAGAGTTCGACGATCCAACCCCCCTCCCCCTCGTCACACGAAAGATGAAAAACTGTTTTAAGGAGGTTCAGCCGGCTGTGGCAAGTTGCTTTCAGGAAGGTAAAGTGAGGTTTCCAGGACAGCCGGCGTTCGTACAGGAGACCGAGAAATCCGACCGTATCACGTTCAGGGATCTGGGAACTATACAAGTATAGCAGAGAATTAGAGACAACAGAACCTTTAGTAAAAGTAATCTGGTGCGTTTTAGTACCAGAAAATTCAAACCCACTGGAAAACACGATCGATGGTATTCTGAAGAGATGCTGCTACTAGATGGCAGTTTGTGCCATAGCAAGCTATAGCAAATTCATCAACATAATGTAATGACCAAATACTACATGGAAGAAAAGAAGCCAGATCATCAATAGCTAGTATAAAAATTGGTCGATTGTAGGCATCATGGCCTAAGGCAGAATAACGGCAGTTTTCCATGAATGGGGAAGAACTCCTTGCTACCAAACCGGATTAAAAAGATGTAAGAAGACTACAAGACCTGACAGATGTAAATATTGGAGCATACTAATATGAATGCCATCCTTTCCAGCTGCCGATGATCGGCAAGCGGAAAGTATTCACTCAAATTCTGGAAGCGTAAAAGGTACGTTAAAAGACTCTTCTCTGATAGAAAAAAAGTCTGAAAGAAACGAGGAAAGAAACGAGGGGCATAGATGGAGCCCCTGAGAGATATGGACAAGTTCACTTTCATTTGCTCTGGCATCCTCAATTTCCGTACTATTTTCCAAACCGCACTCATAGAGGAAGCATAAGTAACGGTAGAAACATAATCCTGGCAACAAGTGCGTTTTGTTTCACAGATTACAAGTCGGGCAACATCCCTCGCATGCTTAAAATCCCATTGTAACGATATCGCAGCATGTTTCAGTCGCACTGCACGAGCACAAGAAGGATACTACAAAGGCAAGCATTTTTGAGAGTACCTACTCGAGGTTTTGAGGGACTGTATGTGAAGCCGCGGTTAATATCAAGGTCGTAAAAGAGTTCTAATTACTCATTATTGGAGGTCGAAGGAGAAGGTTCCTCACTAAAAGCGGTTTGAGGAGAGTAAAGGGTTCAGTTTGCCTGTTCAAACTGCCATCGTGCGCTACGAGGATATGAAGGGGAAGTAAAGAGGATAAAAAAATGATCGCTGTTATGTAACTTTGGGAGCACAGACCGGGTAAAGTCGAATGCAGTTGAAGAGGAACAACTTGAGAGATCGATGCAAGAGAGAGTTTGAGTGCGAAGATCAAAATGGGTGGGAGAACCTGTCTTGAAAACATGGAAGAGAGGAGAAGTGAGAAAAGCCTCCAAATGATCGCCACGAGTCACAGTGGGACACTCCACAGTGAGAATGATGAGCATTAAAATCACCTAATAGGAGGACAGAGTAGAAAAGAAAACAGAATTTCAAAATCGAGAAAATATACTGGTGGAGAAGGAGAAAGATGCAAAGAGCAGACTGTGTACTGCTTGTGCAAGAATGGTATATAATACCGACAAGATGAAATTAAGACACATGTGCAACATCTGGGTATCTTTATTGTAGACGTTTCGCCATCCAGTGACTTTATCAATACAAATTCTAGTACATAACTTGAAGACAGTAGGACTATATACAGAAGATGAGGTAATCAGTCCCTCAACCTAGGAGTAGGTGGGAAGAGCACATGTGTGTACTGCTTATTTAAGTAGATACAAGCTGCAGTATAATGCAGCGAAGTATGAACAAAGATCTAAGTGGGTGGTATACCAGTATGTGCCGTAAGTGTACTTTCCATCAGAAATGGATCCGATGAATGCAGTAAGATATAGCTTGAGACGGGACGGATAACGGCAGAGCACAAACAGGAAAAAACTGTAAGAGCAACGCCTGAAGCTCATCTCAGTTACCCCTGAGGCCTCGAATTTTCCACTGTAAGTCATGAATTGCAAACAGATGTATACTGGCAACATGAAGCAGTGGGTGTCTATGGACTAGTAGGTTTAGTAAAGTCTACATCTGGAGAGAGCAGATAATTAGTAAGGAGTAAAGGACTGGAACGCTGCGACGAAAGGGGTATGGTAGAAGGTTGAGTAAATTGGGAAGGAGTAATGGTAGGTGGATTGGTGTCCATCAGAGATTTTGTCTTTCCGGCATATTTAGAGACGGCCTCAAGCATTTCAGATGGAAAGGAGGCAGCATGCATTACGATATCAGAGGTTGTACAGGAATGGTATACAGTACCGACAAGATGAAAACATAGACACATGTACAAACATCTGGATATCTTTATTGTAGACGTTTCGCCATCCAGTGGCTTTATCAATACAGATTCTCGACTACGGTGCTCTTCACACCAACTTCAAGGCTGAGGGACTGATTACCATATCTTTCCTCATAGTTCTAGGGCTCAGTTCCCTCACTTGTAAATGGTGTCCCTCAATATAAACAGAGGATGGGAGTTCACGGCATTCAAAAGTTAACCGAGCTATAATGCAGGAAAAGCGTTTCTGTCCGTGCGGAGGAAGTATGTAAGTGTCCTCTGTGAGAAATGGGAGGAGAAGTTGTTCCATATTGTCAGCATCACATGACAGAAAAATCACGTTGAGCAATGGTATGTGGAAGAAATAAGGTACAACTGCAAGAATTAGGGAAATGTGTTTATGAAATGTAGCAGGAATATCGTCAGTGGATATAAGAATCGGGAGATTGTGAGCCTGTCTAGCATTTTACACCGTAATGATGCGTGCATCACTCTTAAGAGCATGAAATGAAATATTTTGACCAACATGGCGTAGGAGTGCCTTGCTGATACTATGATCTGAAAGACAGTCAGTGGGAGTTGTCGGTTGGAGAGTGAAGAGCGTAGTCCATTCTGTACTGTGAAACACAGAGTGTAAGGGAAGTGTCATGCTGGTCGTTTCTGGAAAGAGCGAAAGGTAACTGAGACAGTGTCATCCGTTAAATGTCATGGTCGTTTAGATGAGGAGACCAAAGGTGTTCTGTCTTGAGATAAGTGAGTGATCTGAAAATTGTCGAACTGTATGGGGAGATGCCGGAAGTCAGATGTATCAAACGAGTCAAGCAGAACCTCGGAACCAGAAATGTTACCAGGAGAAGGTACAAGAGTGTTAGAAGGGTCCAAAGAATTGTCTAATAACGAGGCAAAGTCGGGAGAACGGGATCCAGGAGGAATTTCATGAATTCGTGACTTCATGGAAAGGTCTCATCTTTTACCGAAAAAGGGGATACGTGGTGGGCTAGCTCCTAGGAGGAATGAAAAGAACATAAGAACATAAGAAAGAAGGAACACTGCAAGAGGCCAACTGACCCATGCGAAGCCGGTCCATATCCCAACCTCCCGCATTTGCCCAGTGACCCACCTAGTCAGGTAGCACAAGCTGATAAATTAGACATATGTGCAACTCTTGGGTATCTTTATTGAGGAAACGTTTCGCCACACAGTGGCTTCATCAGTCTATACAAAGGAGAAACTTGAAGAACAGGAGGATGAGGTAATCAGTCTCTCAACCTTGAGTCGATGTGGTCAGTCCATCAATCTTGAACAGAATGCGGCATATGTGCGGAGAAGCAGCTTATAAACCGTAGGCAGGAGAGGTGCAGCAGTACGAACAATACCACCAAGACTTAAGAAATCGTAATGACACGATTGCAAATAAACCATACCCCCGGCCGGGATTGAACCCGCGGTCATAGAGTCTCAAAACTCCAGCCCGTCGCGTTAGCCACTAGACCAGCTAGCCACAATAAGATTCATCCAACTAGGTATATTTTTACACCATAGGAAAGTTAGCACAGGCACCTCTGTGACCACAAATGCAAGTTTTTACAGACGAATCTCCAGCTAGCGTGGCCGTGACGAACTCTAGCTCAAGTCCCTTCACTGCCGTCAACATGACTTAAGAAATCGTAATGACACGATTGCAAATAAACCATACCCCCGGCCGGGATTGAACCCGCGGTCATAGAGTCTCAAAACTCCAGCCCGTCGCGTTAGCCACTAGACCAGCTAGCCACAATAAGATTCATCCAACTAGGTATATTTCTACACCATAGGAAAGCTAGCTGGAGATTCGTCTGTAAAAACTTGCATTTGTGGTCACAGAGGTGCCTGTGCTAACTTTCCTATGGTGTAGAAATATACCTAGTTGGATGAATCTTATTGTGGCTAGCTGGTCTAGTGGCTAACGCGACGGGCTGGAGTTTTGAGACTCTATGACCGCGGGTTCAATCCCGGCCGGCGGTATGGTTTAATACCACCAACAATACCACCAGTCCGATAACATTCTTCTTTGCAAATATACAGGGTCTAAAGCCAGCAACAAACAACAAAATACCTTTCATCCGTGGACTGCTTGCAGAGGCAAAGGCAATGTTCGCGGCTTTCACTGAGACCCACATAAAGGATCACTTGGACAACGAAATATGGATCCCAGGTTACAACCTATACAGATGTGACAGAGTGAACAGGCAAAAGGGGGGGGGGGTTGGCCTGTACATTGCAGAGTCACTTGTTTGCACAAAACTGCTAAATGCCACAAATGATGTAGTGGAAGTTTTAGCAGTAAAGGTCGAGAACCAAAACCTAGTCATTGTGGTAGTCTACAAGCCTCCGGATGCAACATCCCAGCAATTCCAGGAACAGCTGTTAAAAATTGACCACTGTCTGGAAAACCTTCCAGCTCCTGCACCCAACATCTTGCTCCTGGGGGATTTCAACTTAAGGCACCTAAAATGGAGGAATATAGCAAATAATATTGTTGCAGTAATAACACCAGGAGGCAGCTCTGATGAAAACTCACACTCACGCGAGCTTTTAAATCTCTGCACAAAATTCAATTTAAACCAGCAAATAATAGAGCCTACTAGACTGGAGAATACACTAGACCTCATCTTCACTAACAATGATGATCTGATAAGAAATGTCACCATATCAAAAACAATATACTCAGATCACAACATAATTGAGGTTCAGTCATGTATGCGCCGAGCCCCAGACCGACATAATGAGATTAGTCACGAGGGAGCATTCACCAAATTCAACTTCAATAACAAAAACATAAAGTGGGACCAAGTAAACCAAGTCCTAACCGATATAAGCTGGGAAGATATACTAAGCAACACAGACCCCAACTTATGCCTAGAACAGATTAACTCGGTGGCACTCGATGTATGCACAAGGCTTATTCCTCTAAGAAAAAGGAGGAGTAGATGTAAAACAGAAAGAGACAGGCGCTCCCTTTACAGGCGACGGAAAAGAATAACAGAGCGGCTAAAAGAGGTCAATATATCTGAAATGCGTAGGGAGACACTGGTCAGAGAAATAGCAAGCATCGAACTTAAGCTAAAAGAATCCTTTAGGAGTCAGGAATCGCGGGAAGAACTAAAAGCCATAAATGAAATCGAAAGAAACCCAAAGTATTTCTTCTCCTATGCCAAATCAAAATCGAGAACAACGTCCAGTATTGGGCCCCTACTTAAACAAGATGGGTCCTACACAGATGACAGCAAGGAAATGAGTGAGCTACTCAAGTCCCAATATGACTCAGTTTTTAGCGAGCCGCTAACCAGACTGAGAGTCGAAGATCAAAATGAATTTTTTATGAGAGAGCCACAAAATTTGATTAACACAAGCCTATCCGATGTTAACCTGACGCCAAATGACTTCGAACAGGCGATAAATGACATGCCCATGCACTCTGCCCCAGGGCCAGACTCATGGAACTCTGTGTTCATCAAGAACTGCAAGAAGCCCCTATCACGAGCCTTTTCCATCCTATGGAGAGGGAGCATGGACACGGGGGTCGTCCCACAGTTACTAAAAACAACAGACATAGCCCCACTCCACAAAGGGGGCAGTAAAGCAACAGCAAAGAACTACAGACCAATAGCACTAACATCCCATATCATAAAAATCTTTGAAAGGGTCCTAAGAAGCAAGATCACCACCCATCTAGAAACCCATCAGTTACACAACCCAGGGCAACATGGGTTTAGAACAGGTCGCTCCTGTCTGTCTCAACTATTGGATCACTACGACAAGGTCCTAAATGCACTAGAAGACAAAAAGAATGCAGATGTAATATATACAGACTTTGCAAAAGCCTTCGACAAGTGTGACCATGGCGTAATAGCGCACAAAATGCGTGCTAAAGGAATAACAGGAAAAGTCGGTCGATGGATCTATAATTTCCTCACTAACAGAACACAGAGAGTAGTCGTCAACAGAGTAAAGTCCGAGGCAGCTACGGTGAAAAGCTCTGTTCCACAAGGCACAGTACTCGCTCCCATCTTGTTCCTCATCCTCATATCCGACATAGACAAGGATGTCAGCCACAGCACCGTGTCTTCCTTTGCAGATGACACCCGAATCTGCATGACAGTGTCTTCCATTGCAGACACTGCAAAGCTCCAGGCGGACATCAACCAAATCTTTCAGTGGGCTGCAGAAAACAATATGAAGTTCAACGATGAGAAATTTCAATTACTCAGATATGGTAAATATGAGGAAATTAAATCTTCATCAGAGTACAAAACAAATTCTGGCCACAAAATAGAGCGAAACACCAACGTCAAAGACCTGGGAGTGATCATGTCGGAGGATCTCACCTTCAAGGACCATAACATTGTATCAATCGCATCTGCTAGAAAAATGACAGGATGGATAATGAGAACCTTCAAAACTAGGGAGGCCAAGCCCATGATGACACTCTTCAGGTCACTTGTTCTATCTAGGCTGGAATATTGCTGCACACTAACAGCACCTTTCAAGGCAGGTGAAATTGCCGACCTAGAAAATGTACAGAGAACTTTCACGGCGCGCATAACGGAGATAAAACACCTCAATTATTGGGAGCGCTTGAGGTTCCTAAACCTGTATTCCCTGGAACGCAGGAGGGAGAGATACATGATTATATACACCTGGAAAATCCTAGAGGGACTAGTACCGAACATGCACACGAAAATCACTCACTACGAAAGCAAAAGACTTGGCAGACGATGCACCATCCCCCCAATGAAAAGCAGGGGTGTCACTAGCACGTTAAGAGACCATACAATAAGTGTCAGGGGCCCGAGACTGTTCAACTGCCTCCCAGCACACATAAGGGGGATTACCAACAGACCCCTGGCAGTCTTCAAGCTGGCACTGGACAAGCACCTAAAGTCAGTTCCGGATCAGCCGGGCTGTGGCTCGTACGTTGGTTTCCGTGCAGCCAGCAGCAACAGCCTGGTTGATCAGGCTCTGATCCACCAGGAGGCCTGGTCACAGACCGGGCCGCGGGGGCGTTGACCCCCGGAACTCTCTCCAGGTAAACTCCAGGTAGGTGGTGTCACATTTGCCCAATGTGGAAGTAGGTCGTGCCCAAGGGTTAGGCAAGCGAAGAATTCCCAAGTATTAAGATCGCAAGAAGTTGCAGTATCTGACAAGATTGTAAATGAATGGTTCAGAGAACCGACACGTTGATAAATTAGACACATGTGCAACTCTTGGGAATTCTTCGCTTGCCTAACCCTTGGGCACGACCTACTTCCACATTGGGCAAATGTGACACCACCTACGACTGCAGCACCTCTCCTGCCTACGGTTTATAAGCTGCTTCTCCGCACATATGCCGCATTCTATTCAAGATTGATGGACTGACCACATCGACTCAAGGTTGAGGGACTGATTACCTCATTCTCCTCCTGTTCTTCAAGTTTCTCCTTCGTATGGACTGATGAAGCCACTGTGTGGCGAAACGTTTCCTCAATAAAGATACCCAAGAGTTGCACTTGTGTCTAATTTATCAACGTGTGGGTTCTATGAACCATTCATCTAGCACAAGCTAGTCAGGTCCAACTCACACCCACCCTCAACCACTCAATTCAATTCAATTCAATTCAACTCAATTCAATTCAATTCAAAATTTATTCTCTATAAGGATTACAATGCTGAGTTTACAGAATTTGGTTATTGCGTGGTTTACATGTAGTAAAATAATAATTACAGAGTGTACCACTAGAACACCTAGCATGGCTAGGCATTTCGGGCAGACTTATATTAAATCTTAAGTTTAAAATATTACAAAATTATGAGGTAAGTTGGTATTATGGCTAAGTGACTAAATACTAGTTTGTGAGTTTAGCAATGTGAATGCTTTTGTTTTGGCACTATATATAGTTTCAGTATTGGAGTATCACAGGCCAACTTATGACTAGTTAAGATTCATTATTTTGAGATTGAGATTGATATTTCTGTTTATGGTTAAATGGGTGAGTGAGTGTAAGTGTTAACCACCAGGTGGTATTCGTGTAATTAGTTGACAGGGTGTATCAGGGAGATAAGATGTTTTCTGATGGTAGTTTTGAAGGTGATGAATGTGTCTGCAGTTTTATAATTTTCAGGTAGGGTGTTCCAGATTTTAGGGCCTTTGACATACATTGAATTTTTGTAAAAGTTTAGTCGGACACGGGGAATGTCATAGAGATGTTTGTGTCTGGTATTGTGCCTGTGGGTTCTGTCGCAACTATCAAGAAAGCGTTTTAGGTCAAGGTTAATATTGGAATTTAAGGTCCTGTAGATGTAGATTGCACAGTAGTAAGTGTGGATGTACTGAACAGGGAGTAAGTTTAGATCTATGAAGAGTGGGGGGTGTGTTGCCAGGGATGGGATTTAGTGATTATTCTTACTGCGGCTTTTTGTTGGCTTATTATTGGCTTTAGGTGTGTTGCTGCAGTTGATCCCCAAGCACAGATAGCATAGGTGAGGTATGGATATATAAGTGAATGGTATAGTGTGAGAAGGGCAGTTTGCGGCACGTAGTATCGTATCTTGGAGAGGATCCCAACCGTTTTGGATACTTTTTTGGTTATGTGTTAGATATGGGTGCTGAAGTTCAGGTTGTTGTCGAGGTATAGGCCTAGGAATTTGCCCTCATTATGCCTGGCAGTTAGAGTGTTGTCGATCTTAATGTTAATTTGCGCATTTCCTGCTCTGCTACCAAACATAATGTAGTAGGTTTTGTCAGTGTTAAGCGTAAGTTTATTGGCTGTCATCCAAGTCGATATTTTGATCAGCTCCTCATTAACAATGGTGTATTTATTTAACATATTTTTAAAACTACACAACGTTTAAGCCTCTATAACTGTACTCGGGAGTTTGTTCCACTCATCCATAACTCTATTACCAAACCAGTGCTTTCCTATATCCTTCCTGAAACTGAATTTTTCCAACTTAAAACCATTGCTGCGAGTCCTGTCTTGGCCGGAAATTTTCAGCACGCTATTTACATCCCCTTTATTTATTCCTGTTTTCCATTTATACACCTCGATCATATCCTCCCTAATTTTACGCCTGTCGAGAGAATGCAGATTCAGGGCCCTCAGTCTGTTCTCATAGGGAAGATTTCTGATACATGGGATCAACTTTGTCATCCTCCTCTGTACGTTTTCCAGAGCATTTATATCCATTCTGCAATACGGTGACCAGAACTGAGCAGCATAATCTAAATGAGACCTAACCAAGGATATATAGAGTTGAAGAACAACCTGAGGATTTCTATTATTTATACTTCTAGATATGAAGCCAAGGATTCTGTTAGCTTTATTGCGAACACTAATGCACCGTTGTCTTGGTTTTAGATTACTGCTAACCAGAACTCCTAAATTCTTTTCGCAATCAGTAGTATTAAGATCTACATTATTTAGTTTGTATGTGGCATGGTTATTTTCCTGTCCAACATTTAGAACTTTGCATTTGTCTATATTAAACTGCATCTGCCACTTCTCCGACCATTGCATCAGTCTTTTCAAATCATCCTGGAGTGCTCTGGTGTCATTAGAATGAATTGGCCGGCCTATTTTGGTGTCATCACCAAATTTGCTTATGTCGCTATTTATTCCCTCATCTTTGTCGTTTATGTAAATTGCAGACAACAACGGGCCCAACACTGACTCCTGTGGAACACCGCTTGTAACGTGCCCCCATTCTGATTTCTCCCCATTTATGCAAACTCTCTGCTGCCTATTTGTCAGCCATACCTCTACTCAGAAAAAATTTCTCCTATTCCATGTGCCTTAAGTTTCCTCAAATAGCCTCTGATGTGGAACTCTATAGAAAGTCTTACTGAAGTCCATATACACAATATCATATTCATTACCATGATCTACCTCCTCAAACACCTTATTGAAAAAAGTTAGTAAATTCGTAAGACAGGAACGCCCCTTTGTAAAACCGTGTTGAGATTCATTAATCAATCTGTGCGTATCAAGATGGCTATTAATTGCTTCGGCAATTATTGATTCCATAAATTTTCCCACTATGGAGGTAAGGCTTATTGGTCTATAGTTCAAAGCCAAGGACCTGTCACCTGCCTTGTAAATAGGTATTACATTTCCCATTTTCCACTTATCAGGCACTATGCCAGTATGTAGTGATATGTTACAAAGATTAGCCAAAAGTATGCTAAGTTCCTCTTTACATTCCTTTAACACCCTTGCAAACAGTTCATCAGGACCTGGGGATTTATTAGGTTTTAGTTTCTCTATTTGTCTGAGAACCATGTCACTAGTTACCGCAATCATACATAGTTTATTATCGTCCTGTTCTACATAATCTATTATTTCAGGAATATCGCTAGTATTTTCCTGGGTGAAAACTGAGAGGAAGTAGGTATTTAGAATTTCACACATATCCATATCACTGTCAGTGATCTGACCAGAGTTGCTCTTAAGTGGGCCATTCTTGTCCCTAATCTTACTTCTGTATACCTGACGGAACCCTTTTGGGTTAGTCTTTGAATCCCTTGTGACCTTAGCCTCATAATCCCTTTTTGCTTTTCTTTTTCCTTTCTTTATTTCTGTCTTTAATTGAATATATTGATTTCTTAACTGCCCATCCCCTGTTTTGATACGCCTATATATGCCTCTCTTTTGACCAATGAGATGTTTTAATCTATTGTTCATCCATTTGGGATCATTTTTGTTAGGTCTAATTTCCCTACTCGGAACAAAAGTTGTCTGGGCAGCTTGAACTATGCTCTGAAAAACGTCATATTGGCAACTAAGATCACCTACCTGGCCCATAGTCAGGACATCCCAATTTAGCCCACCAAGGTAATTTTTCAGTCCCATGAAGTCGGCCAAGCGAAAATCTGGGACAGAGATTTGATTCCAGTTATCTGGGTAATTCCATGATATATTGAAACTAAGTGATTTGTGATCACTTTCCCCAAGCTCATCATTAACCTCAAGATTATTAATTAGTGAATCTTTGTTGGCAAGAACCAAGTCAAGCAGATTGTTTCCTCTAGTTGGTTCGGTTACAACCTGTTCTAAAAAGCAATCCTGAACCGTATCAAGACAGTCACTAGACTCAAGATTTCCTGTCATATTGTTCCAATCAATTTGTCTAAAGTTAAAATCTCCCATTATCACAACATTTTCATATCTAGATGCCTTATGAATTTCGTCCCATAACAGCTTACTGCACTCCCTGTCAAGGTTTGGGGACCTATAAATCACACCCAAAATTAATTTGTCACGTCCCTCGAGAAACTGTAGCCAAAAAGATTTTGTGTTCGATGTTTCTAATCTTATATCATGTCTAAGACAACAATTTAAATTTTCTCTGACACACATCGCCACTCCACCACCCTTTCTGTTGACTCCATCAGTGTGGAATAGTTTTATAGCCCTGTATGTTGCATTCAGAAGGCATTTCTCTATCTTTCAGGTTGAACCAGGTCTCTGTTATACCAATAATATCTATTACCTACACTTACAAGTAATCTTAGCTCATTTATCTTATTTCTTACACTCCTACTATTTGCATAGTAAACCTTAAGGGAGCTAGTCACTCGTTGCCCTCTACTATCTCTCTTTGTTTGTTGATTAATTAATTTGCCTTTACTAGCAACTTTGTTTTGAATATTGTCTTTTAAACAAGATTTTTGTTGCATTTACGGATTTGGAAAAGGCATATGATAGAGTAGAGAGGGAAGCAATATGGCAGATGTTGCAAATGTATATAATAAGTGGAAGGTTACTGAAAGTAGTTAAGAGCTTTTACGAGGATAGTGAGGCTCGGGTTAGAGTATGTAGGCGAGAGGGAGATTATTTCCCAGTAAAAGTAGGCCTTAGAAAGGGATGCGTGATGTCACCGTGGTTGTTTAATATATTTATAGATGGGGTTGTAAGAGAAGTGAAAGCTCAAGTGTTGGCAAGAGGTGTTGGATTAAGAGATAAGGAATCTAACAAAGTGGAAGGTGTCACAGTTACTTTTTGCTGATGACACTGTGCTTTTGGGAGATTCTGAAGAGAAGGTGGAGAGGCTGGTGTATGAGTTTGGAAGAGTATGTAGAAGGAAAATAAAAGTGAACATTGGAAATGGCAAGGTGATGAGTATAGCAAAAACAAATACGCAATGAAAGACTGAATATCAAATTAGAAAGAGGGAGTATGGAGGAAGTGAATATATTCAGATATTTGGGAGTGAACATATCGGCAGATGGGTTATACTTTTTGAATCAAACTGAACACATATTTCTCTGTTAAATAATATTCCAGTAGTCCTTTCACGAGCTAGTTCAAAATCAGCGACTGAATTCGTTCAAAATAAGTGATCCACTGACCGGATTCGTCCAAAAATAAGTGAACCAATGACCGAATTCAAAAGCTGACAGAGTTTCTAGATGTCCTTAGCACCCAACTGGATTCGTTGAAAAGTAAGGTATCCTCTGACCGGATTCATAAGCTGATGGGGTTTTTAGGCGCCCTTATCAAACACCCAAACAGTTACTGCTAGCAGTGGTACGATTGTTTCATGCACATACACTCACAAATACAAATAAATACACATACAAATAGGCAGATTTACACTTTAAGGAGGTTATTAGAAGAATATACACTATAACAACCAAGAAGAAATCACATCATGAAACAGTGTAGCTTGTAACCACAGCAACAAACGGCTTCTACATGGATTGCATGCAACTTCTGTGGGAAATGGGCCCATGCATTTTGTGCAGATATTCAGGAACCATGTACAAGGAAAGTGTTTTTGGGTGTGCCCAAATGACAACAAACTGTGGAAAAAAATATCATTGGTATTAAAAGATGGAAACATGAAAATGGCCTTCACAGAAAACCTGGCAGCATTCTGTAACATGGGAAAATAAAAGAACTAGATATATAGACAGATGGTGCTATCGCCCCTGATGCAGATGCTGTCATGGTAGACCATAGCTGTAAGAATACAGAAATGAAAGCTGGTGGCCTGGGGGAAACAGGTGTAGGCAAGTACATACAAAACCCAACGTTAGAAACTAGCAATATCACTGTAGATAGTAAACAAGGAATAGTGAAGGCAAAATACCAGAAAATATTGGTGAAGGCATCACTGTTAGTACAAGTGCTGACGACAGTAAAGAGACAAACACGCACCAGAAGGGAATGCAGTCACATAAAACTAAGGCAAACAGAAATCAGACCTATGCAAATTCTATGCATAAGGTATCTGCAGGCATGTAATATCTGGAAAAACAGATGGGACGTGCGACTTTGACCACCCCAGAAAATGCCGTGCCCATATGACAAGAGGAAAATGCAACCTTCCTTCAGTTCAGGAAAGAATGTTATAACTCATATTGTCAGCCACACCACCTAAAGGGGACAAGATACAAAACATCCAGACCATGGGAAAACCTGGGTAGCCACTACCTCTGCACAGAGGTTTTTTTAGCGCCAGGAAGGAAAAAAAAAAGCTCAGGTTGTTAGCAAACCTTTGGCTAATCTTTTCAACATATCACTACAAACTGGCATGGTGCCAGATAAGTGGAAAATGGCAAATGTGATACCTATTTTCAAAGCAGGTGATAGGTCCTTAGCTTCGAACTATAGACCAATAAGCCTAACCTCCATAGTGGGAAAATTTATGGAATCAATAATTGCCGAGGCAGTTCGTAGCCACCTTGAAAAGCATAAATTAATCAACGAATCTCAGCATGGTTTTACAAAGGGGCGTTCCTGCCTTACGAATTTATTAACTTTTTTCACTAAGGTATTTGAGGAGGTTGATCATGGTAATGAATATGATATTGTGTATATGGACTTCAGTAAGGCTTTTGACAGGGTCCCACATCAGAGACTATTGAGGAAAATTAAGGCACATGGAATAGGAGGAGAAATTTTTTCCTGGATAGAGGCATGGTTGACAAATAGGCAGCAGAGAGTTTACATAAATGGGGAGAAATCAGAGTGGGGAAGCGTCACGAGCGGTGTTCCACAGGGGTCAGTGTTGGGCCCCCTGCTGTTCACAATATACATAAACGACATAGATGAGGGCATAAAGAGCGACATCAGCAAGTTTGCAGATGACACCAAAATAGGCCGTCGAATTCATTCTGACGAGGACATTAGAGCACTCCAGGAAGATTTGAATAGACTGATGCAGTGGTCGGAGAGGTGGCAGATGCAGTTTAATATAGACAAATGCAATGTTCTAAATGTTGGACAGGACAATAACCATGCCACATATAAACTAAATAATGTAGATCTTAATATTACGGATTGCGAAAAAGATTTAGGAGTTCTGGTTAGCAGTAATCTGAAACCAAGACAACAGTGCATAAGTGTTCGCAATAAAGCTAATAGAATCCTTGGCTTCATATCAAGAAGCATAAATAATAGGAGTCCTCAGGTTGTTCTTCAACTCTATACATACTTGGTTAGGCCTCATTTAGATTATGCTGCACAGTTTTGGTCACCGTATTACAGAATAGATATAAATGCTCTGGAAAATGTACAAAGGAGGATGACAAAGTTGATCCCATGTATCAGAAACCTTCCCTATGAGGATAGACTAAGGGCCCTGAATCTGCACTCTCTAGAAAGACGTAGAATTAGGGGGGATATGATTGAGGTGTATAAATGGAAGACAGGAATAAATAAAGGGGATGTAAATAGTGTGCTGAAAATATCTAGCCTAGACAGGACTCGCAGCAATGGTTTTAAGTTGGAAAAATTCAGATTCAGGAAGGATATAGGAAAGTACTGGTTTGGTAATAGAGTTGTGGATGAGTGGAACAAACTCCCAAGTACAGTTACAGAGGCCAGAACGTTGTGTAGCTTTAAAAATAGGTTGGATAAATACATGAGTGGATGTGGGTGGGTGTGAGTTGGACCTGATAGCTTGTGCTACCAGGTCGGTTGCCGTGTTCCTCCCTTAAGTCAAGGTGACCTGACCTGACTAGTTTGGGTGCATTGGCTTAAGCTGGTGGGAGACTTGGACCTGCCTCGCATGGGCCAGTAGGCCTGCTGCAGTGTCCCTTCGTTCTTATGTTCTTCTTAAATATACAGGGTCTAAAGCAACTAGCAACAAAATACCTTTCATCCTTAGACTGCTTACAGAATCAAATGCAATGTTCGCGGTTTTCACAGAGACCCACATAAAGGATCACTTGGACAAAGAAATATGGATCTCGGGGTATAACCTATGCAGAAGCGACAGAGTAAACAGGCAGAATACAAGCCCCCGGATGCAACTTCCCAACAATTCCAGGAACAGCTATCGAAAATAGACTGCTGTCTGGAAAATCTTCCAGCTCCTGCCCCCAACATTTTGCTCCTGGGGGATTTCAACCTAAGGCACCTAAAGTGAAGGAATAAAGTAAATAATGCTGTAGCAGAGATAACACCAGGAGGCAGCTAGATGAAAACTCGCACACACACACACGAGCTTTTAAACCTCTGCACCAAATTCACCTTAAACCAGCAAATAATAGAGCCATCAAGATTGGAGAATACACTGAACCTCATCTTCACTAACAATGATGATCTGATAAGAAATATTACCATATCAAAAACAATATACTCAGATCACACTAATTTTATCACACTCCAGTACATAATGAAGCAAGGTGTGACAATAGTCCATCTGGCAAAGTTTACATTTCGTTTGGTCTACATCTGGTGGTGGTGATTTAACCTTCCATAGATACTTGTAACCCAGCCGGAGCCGGGCGGTAGTGACATCCAAGAGTCTGCTTATCTTGTTGGATGCACCATAGACATGTAATGAATTTAGAAACAACTCACTCAGAAATGTTCAAGAAATGGCAAAGTATTTTATCCACAGTGGTATATTACAGACCATTCTGGAGAAATACCCTGACTTTGCTAGCTGTAAATAATGCATTATCATGTGTGTGTGTGTGTGTGTGTGTGTGTGTGTGTGTGTGTGTGTGTGTGTGTGTGTGTGTGTGTGTGTGTGTGTGTGTGTGTGGGTGTGGGTGTGGGGGGTGTGGGTGTGGGGGTGTGTGTGGTTGTGTGTGCGCGTGCGTGCTTGTGTGTATGCATGTATTTGTACGCTCGTGTGCATATGTCCGTGCGTGCGCCCTCGTGTGTGCATGTGTGTGCGCGAGCGCTCGTGTGGGTGTATGACCCACTTAATATTTGTATTTATAACTCATTACAATTGTGACCAGGTGCGGGCGTATCAGTGGTTCATTATTTTGTAATTTGTTCATGACTGTAACCATGTATAGGAGTGAAGCTGATTCATTACCTCTGTAACTTGCCATGATTGTGACCAGAACTACCTGGAGTTCATTACCTTTGTAACTAGTTCAGCTATCATAACTTTGGAGTCCAGTCCCTGGACCCATTATGTACCTTTGTAATCTTTTGACTACCGCCCACAGGATGGGTATGGGGTAAATAATAAAGATATTAAACTAAACTAACTCAGATCACAACATAATAGAGGGACAGACCTGTATATGCGGGGCCCCAGACCAACAAAATGTGGTCAGTCACTAGGGAGCCTTCACCAAACTCAACTTCCATAACAAAAACATAAGGTGGGACCAAGTAAGCAAGGTCCATTGCGTCGGATTTCTACGTATACAGAGTCGAATGGCAGTACATCGTTCTTATTAATTGTTAGCGCATGAAACACACACACACACACACACACACACACACACACACACCATGTGCTGGACACAGCGTACACAACCGAGGAAGAAGTGAAGAGGCTTCTGAGTGAGCTAGATACCTCAAAGGCAATGGGGCCAGATAACATCTCCCCATGGGTATTGAGAGAGGGAGCAGAGGCACTATGTGTACCCCTAACAACAATATTCAATACATCTATCGAAACAGGGAGATTGCCTGAGGCATGGAAGACAGCAAATGTAGTCCCAATCTTTAAAAAAGGAGACAGACATGAAGCATTAAACTACAGACCAGTGTCACTGACATGTATAGTATGCAAAATCATGGAGAAGATTATCAGGAGAAGAGTGGTGGAACACCTAGAAAGGAACGATCTCATCAACAGCACCCAACATGGTTTCAGGGACGGGAAATCCGGGGAAGGGCAAAGAAGACCGCAGACGGAGTACAGTCTAGGGGACCAGAGACTACAAACCTCACTCAAGGAAAAAGATCTTGGGGTGAGTATAACACCAGGCACATCTCCTGAAGCGCACATCAACCAAATAACTGCTGCAGCATATGGGCGCCTAGCAAACCTCAGAACAGCATTCCGACATCTTAATAAGGAATCATTCAGGACCCTGTACACCGTGTACGTTAGGCCCATATTGGAGTATGCGGCACCAGTTTGGAACCCACACCTAGCCAAGCACGTAAAGAAACTAGAGAAAGTGCAAAGGTTTGCAACAAGACTAGTCCCAGAGCTAAGAGGTATGTCCTACGAGGAGAGGTTAAGGGAAATCAACCTGACGACACTGGAGGACAGGAGAGATAGGGGGGACATGATAACGACATACAAAATACTGAGAGGAATTGACAAGGTGGACAAAGACAGGATGTTCCAGAGATTGGACACAGTAACAAGGGGACACAGTTGGAAGCTGAAGACACAGATAAATCACAGGGATGTTAGGAAGTATTTCTTCAGCCACAGAGTAGTCAGTAAGTGGAATAGTTTGGGAAGTGATGTAGTGGAGGCAGGATCCATACATAGCTTTAAGCAGAGGTATGATAAAGCTCACGGCTCAGGGAGAGTGACCTAGTAGCGATCAGTGAAGAGGCGGGGCCAGGAGCTCGGACTCGACCCCCGCAACCTCAACTAGGTGAGTACAACTAGGTGAATACACACACACACACACACACACACACACACACACACACACACACACACACACACACACACACGCGGGTCCGTGGGGTGAAGACGGAAGAGTGAAGTGAGGAAGCGGGATGTACGAGAATATATGGTTATAATCATCACGGGTGAAGGATCTCCAACATAGGAATTTAAGGCCTACGTACTACTTCGTCATCAGCAGCTGGCAACTGTCACCGCAAGTTTATTCGCCTAGTTGTGGTTTGCATGTTGACTGCCCTGGCTGGCCTTGCATACTGTTTGATACTGGTCACTCACTCCTGCAAGCTATTACCAGAATTAGAATAGAAATAGCATAGACATAGAGAATATAGGGTTGACGAGTGTGGGAAGGTAGGTGGGACAAGCTTTTAAGGGCAACATTGTAAGACGGTGCTAGGGTCAGGTCCCAGGAGAGTTGTCAGGTCACAAGAAGTTGCGGCCAGTCATTACACCGCACAAGACACACTCACACACACACACACACACTCACACACACACACACACACACACACACATGTACACAGGCAGTGTTACTACCGGTAGTTATTAGCAGTAAGAATACTTAGGAAGCTAGGAAGTCCTCTCTCAATGTGAACAAGGAAAATGATAATAACCAGCAACAATTAACACGTAAATCCAGAAAGGGCAATAAGTAGAGAGAGCATCATAATTGGGAAAGATAAATGAGACTAAATTTGTGCCTACACGACGGATCTTTCAACCACACCACCCCCCCTAACCCTCCCTCCCTCACACACAAGCACACACACACAAGGGTAGACACTCACACACACACACACACACACACACACACATACACACACATACACACACATACATACACACATACGTAAACACACACACACACACACGCAAACACAAACACACACACACACACACACACACACACACACACACACACACACACACACACACACACACACACAAACACCACACACACACACACACACACACACACACACACACACACACACACACACACACACACACACACACACACACACACACACACACACACACACACACACACACACACACACACACGCACATACACACACACACACACACACACACACACATACACACACACATACACACACACACACACACACACACACACACACACACACACACACACACACACATACACACCACACACACACACACCACACACACCACACACACACCACACACACACACACACACCACACACACACCACACACACACCACACACACACACACACACACACACCACACACACACGCACACACGCACACGCACGCACACACACACACACACACACACACACACACACACACACGCACGCACAACCACACACACACACACACACACACACACACACACACACACACACACACACACACACACACACACACACACACACACACACACCCTCCACCACTTGACACAAACACTAGACACAAACACGTACCACCCCTTCCCTAACCACCTCACCTTAGCCACCTACCCCTCCCCCAAACCACCTAACCCCTCCCCAAACCGTCTAACCCCCGCCCAACAACCTCCCTCCAATAACCATCCTCCCCCTCCCCCATAACCATCCATCCCCTCTCTCCCCCAAACCATCTAACTCCCTCCCCCAACTATCTCTACCCCTCCAATAACCATCCTCCCCCTCCCCCACAACCATCCATCCCCTCTCCTAACCATCTATTCCCCTCCCCCTAACCAGGATGAGGACAAAGGGTTCCAAGGACGAATCTGAGAGGGAGGAATGGGAGATAGAGCTCAAAAAAAGGGAGGAAGACTGGGGAAGGAGACTAGATGAGCTGGAAAGGAAGATGGAAGAGAGGTTAGCAGCAGAATGCAGAAGGTGGAAGCAACAGGCCACTGAAGCAGAAATCAAGATAGAGAGATTAGAAGAGGAGCTGAGACATCTGAAACAGCACAGAGACAAAGATATTACAGAAGTAGCATCGGCAATGGCTAAATTAAACACAGACAACAGGTCTGAAGGAAGCATGGAAACTAAACTATATGCAGAGGTCCTGTCAAACCCACATGGGGCCAAAACAAAGACAGGGAGCACACTAGGACAGAAAGAGAGGTTGGAAGACATCGAAGGAACTAGGACATGTGCAAGGACCTTACCAGATACCTGTGTGGGCCAGGAGCAGGTGAGCAGGAAGGATAAACCAAGAAGCATAGGGGCCATAACGAGGGAAGGGACTGAAGGAAGGAACACTCCACGGGAAGGAACTAAAACACATCAGAGGATGCAATGGGAGTCACAGTGGGAGGTGGAAAGGGAGAGATCCGTGTTTGTCTATGGGCTAGACGAAGCTAAAGGGGAAACTTATGATGAAAGAAAGCAGGAGGAGAAAAAAGCGATTGAAGACATCATGAAGGTGATAGGCGAGGGGGACATGACCCAGGTGGCAAATTTTCGGAGAATTGGGTGGTTCACAAAGAAAAGGAATCGGCCTCTCAAAGTAATTTTCAAGGCAGAATCAACCCGAACCATGATCCTGCAGGAGAAAGCACGGCTGAGAGGCAAGCAGGAGTTCCGGAGTGTGTACCTCGACCGAGACAGAACACAGGACGAAAGGAAGACAATGAAAGAGAGAGTTCAAAAACGAAAGGAGAAATGGGAGGAAATGAAAAAGGAGAGCAGAATGACCCAGGATCAAACGGAAGGACAAGCGCACCCCCCAGAAACACCTGCAGAAGGACTCCAGCCACGACACCCCCAAGGCAACTGAACAATCCAAACCAACCATCACACACCGATCCCTCTGTTTCCACCCCCCGCACCACAGTTACAGTATTAGAACAGAAGTTGAAGGTTTGGTACACAAATGCGGATGGATTAACGAATAAACATGAGGAATGGCAAGAAAGAATCAATGAGAAGTCCCCAGACATCATAGCAGTTACAGAAACAAAACTCATGGAGACAATAACAGATGCAATCTTCCCACCAGGATACCAGATCATGAGGAAAGATAGAAGGGGCAGGGGGGGAGGTGGGGTTGCTCTGCTCGTAAAAAACAGATGGAAATTCGAGAAAATGGAAGGAATAGATGAGAGGGGAGAAAGAGACTACATAGCAGGTACACTTCAGTCTGGGGAACACAAAGTGGTCATTGCAGTGATGTATAATCCACCACAGAACTGCAGGAGGCCAAGAGAGGAATATGAAGAGAGCAACAGAGCAATGGTGGACTCACTTGCTGAGGTGGCAAGAAGAGCTCACTCCAGCAGAGCAAAGTTGCTGGTTATGGGGGATTTCAACCACAGGGAGATTGACTGGGAAAACCTGGAGCCACATGGGGGTCCCGAAACATGGAGAGCCAGGATGTTGGACGTGGTGCTGGAAAACCTCATGCACCAACATGTTAAGGACACTACCAGAGTGAGAGGGGAGGATGAACCAGCAAGATTGGACCTTGTGTTCACCCTGGGCAGCTCAGACATTGAGGACATCAAGTATGAGAGTCCCCTAGGAGCTAGCGACCACGTGGTTCTGTGCTTTGAATACATAGTAGAGCTGCAAGTGGAGAGAATAACAGGAGTAGAATGGGAAAAGCCTGACTATAAAAGAGGGGACTACATAGGGTTGAAGAACTTCCTGCGGGAGGTCCAGTGGGACAGAGAACTGGCAGGAAAGCCAGTAAATGAAATGATGGAATATGTAGCAACAAAATGCAAGGAGGCAGTGGAAAGGTTCATTCCCAAGGGCAACAGTAACAACGGGAAGACCAGAACAAGCCCCTGGTTCACCCGAAGGTGTAAGGAGGCAAAAACAAAGTGCAATAGAGAATGGAAAAAGTACAGAAGGCAGAGAACACACGAAAATAGGGAGATCAGTCGCAGAGCCAGGAATGAGTACGCACAGGTAAGGAGGGAGGCCCAGCGACAGTATGAAAATGACATAGCATCGAGAATCAAGACAGACCCGAAACTGTTGTATAGCCACATCAGGAGGAAGACAACAGTCAAAGACCAGGTGATCAGATTAAGGACAGAAGGTGGAGAACTCACAAGAAATGATCAGGAGGTATGTGAGGAGCTGAACAGGAGATTTAAGGAAGTTTTTACAGTAGAGACAGGAAGGGCTGTGGGAAGACAGAACAGAAGGGAACATCAAGAGGGAATATACCAACAAGTGTTGGATGACATACGAACAACTGAGGAGGAGGTGAAGAAGCTCTTAAGTGACCTTGACACCTCAAAGGCGATGGGACCGGACAACATCTCCCCATGGGTTCTTAGAGAAGGAGCAGAGATGCTGTGTGTGCCTCTAACCACAATCTTCAACACATCCCTTGGAACTGGGCAACTACCTGAGAAATGGAAGACAGCTAATGTAGTCCCCATATTTAAGAAAGGAAACAGAAACGAGGCACTAAACTACAGACCTGTGTCTCTGACATGTATTGTGTGCAAAGTCATGGAGAAGATTATCAGGAGGAGAGTGGTCGAACACCTGGAAAGGAACAAGATTATAAATGAAAACCAGCATGGGTTCATGGAAGGCAAATCTTGTATCACAAACCTCCTGGAGTTTTATGACAAGGTAACAGAAGTAAGACATGAGAGAGAGGGTTGGGTAGATTGCGTTTTCCTAGACTGCAGGAAGGCCTTTGACACAGTTCCCCACAAGAGATTAGTGCAGAAGCTGGAGGATCAGGCACACGTAAAAGGAAGGGCACTGCAATGGATAAGGGAATACCTGACAGGGAGGCAGCAACGAGTCATGGTACGTGAAGAGGTATCACAGTGGGCGCCTGTTACGAGCGGGGTCCCACAGGGGTCAGTTCTAGGACCAGTGCTATTTTTGATATATGTGAACGACATGATGGAAGGAATAGACTCTGAAGTGTCCCTGTTCGCAGATGACGTGAAGTTGATGAGAAGAATTAAATCGGACGAGGATGAGGCAGGACTGCAAAGAGACCTGGAGAGGCTGGACATGTGGTCCAGTAACTGGCTTCTCGAATTCAATCCAGCCAAATGCAAAGTCATGAAGATTGGGGAGGGGCAAAGAAGACCGCAGACAGAGTATAGGCTAGGTGGACAAAGACTACAGACCTCACTCAGGGAGAAAGACCTTGGGGTGACCATAACACCGAGCACATCACCGGAGGCACACATCAACCAAATAACCGCTGCAGCATACGGGCGCCTGGCAAACCTGAGAATAGCGTTCCGATACCTTAATAAGGAATCGTTCAAGACACTGTACACTGTGTATGTTAGGCCCATACTGGAGTATGCAGCACCAGTCTGGAACCCACACCTGGTCAAGCACGTCAAGAAGTTAGAGAAAGTACAAAGGTTTGCAACAAGGCTAGTCCCAGAGCTCAAGGGAATGTCGTACGAGGAAAGGTTAAGGGAAATCGGACTGACGACACTGGAGGACAGAAGGGTCAGGGGAGACATGATAACGACATACAAGATACTGCGGGGAATAGACAAGGTGGACAGAGATAGGATGTTCCAGAGAGGGGACACAGGGACAAGGGGTCACAACTGGAAGCTGAAGACTCAGACGAGTCACAGGGACGTTAGGAAGTATTTCTTCAGTCATAGAGTTGTCAGCAAGTGGAATAGCCTAGCAAGTGAAGTAGTGGAGGCAGGAACCATACATAGTTTTAAGAAGAGGTATGACAAAGCTCAGGAAGCAGAGAGAGAGAGGATCCAGTAGCGATCAGTGAAGAGGCGGGGCCAGGAGCTGAGTCTCGACCCCTGCAACCACAATTAGTTGAGTACAATTAGGTGAGTACACACACACACATACACACAATACCGCGACTGGAACAACTCATAAATAGCCCTCACCTTGGAGAGAGGAGCTTACGACGACGTTTCGGTCCGATTTGAACCATTGATAAAGTCACGCTCTGACTTGACCATTGACAAAATTACACTGTGACTTTTTTTTTTTTTTTTGTTTGTTTTTTTTTTTTTTTTTTTTTTTTTTTACACAGGGTTTGACAAGGTTAGGTTAAGGATTCCTAGCTTTATTGACAAGCTATTTACAGGTTGAGGATTCCTAACTTTATTGACAAGCTAAGAGCTGTTACCTACATCAGCTCATTTGAAAGCTTGCTTCTTTACCTATTTTCCTATTTGTCCTTTTCTTGTTTTGAGTTTCCTTTCTTCTGCCTTAGGTGATCTGTCCTTCACTGTTTTTTCTCCTCTGAGTCTTTGGTCTTACCCTTTGTGAGTCCGTCCAGTGACAAAGTTAATTGTGACTTGGCCAGATACAAAGTCACATTGTGACTCTGACAATGGTCCAAGTCGGACCGAAACGTCGTCAAAAGCTCTTTTACCTCCTATACAAGGTTTATTTGTGTTCCACACGGAAGTCAAGATTGTTTCTCCTATCAGGTGGTTCTTATGATTAAATAATATGCCAGAACAATAATATCTCAACCATCTCAAGAAAATGATAATTCGTCCATCATCTGGAAATATACTTCTAGGACTCGAGTAATTATCTTAACTGATTTCCCTATCCGAGATTATTACTGTAAATTCCTCGTTTCCTGACTGATTCTGGGAGGCTTCTTACACATCTGCATTTGCCCATCGCATAATTATGTCTGGAATCCACTTGTCTGGTACTTGTCCATATATCTCAGGATCAATACAGAATTTGATGCGCTTAAATTATTCATGTTTGTAGTGATTGTTAACTAAATAGTCTTACCATTTATATTTTGTTATGATAATTAAAGTAAGTATAACACTTCTTTAAAGTTATTGCTCTGTTTCAAAGGACCAAATTTTCTTCGCTATTGAATGAATAGAATTAGAATGAGTTACTGTTCAACCATCATACACTTGGTAGCAGGAAATAAATGTTTATCTCTCTAACCTTGAACATTATATTAACTCTATGACTCATTGAACATTATATTAACTCATTGAACATTATATTAACTCTATGACTTATTCTTTTTTCATTTTCCATTCTTCAGATTCGACTTGGTACAAGACTTGTGAGTGGCAACTTCTCGTCCTACACATTGTTTTCTACATACAAGGGACCTTACAGCGTCGACCAGAAGAATATTCGGTGTTACAGAAGAGATGGGGTGGTGGGCCGGTTCCTCAGCATCCAGCGCGTAACTAGTGAAGTAGATGATCATCTCCAGCTTATTGAAGTTTATGTATATGCAGCGAAATAAAGTAATAAACTCTGATATGTTCAGAAAGTGTCTAAGTTAGTGATAGAAAATAAAAGAATAATAAATAAAAATTAAAATCAAAATAGCAATAGTAATATAAGAGGGGCCTAGAGACGTGACTAATGAACAGAAGATATGTTATTTTAGTGCCAAGAATGTCTATATTGTTTATTCTGGACCCTATTTTGAATTTGGCATCTTTTTAAATTTGCGTGAAATTGGCCAAATTGCCAATTTCTGACCACTTTATTGGGTAGTTCAAATCGGTAAATGGGCGATTTCTATATTGTTTATTCTGGACCCTATTTTGAATTTGGCATCTTTTTAAATTTGCGTGAAATTGGCCAAATTGCCAATTTCTGACCACTTTATTGGGTAGTTCAAATCGGTAAATGGGCGATTTCTTGTACTCAACTGATAGAAAAACTGGAGTTCTAAAGAAATAGCTATGAGTTTGGTCAACTGGAACAACGGAATTGGCCAAAAACAGGGCTCAAAGCCGGCAAAACCGCCAATGCGTGTATGTTGCCGAGACCGCTAACTTTGCGGGAGCGCCATTCCGTGAGTTTTGACCAAATTTCGTACTTTTGGTGTTATTACCATTGGGAAAAGATTCTCTATCATTTCGTAAGAGAAAATAATTTTTTTTCCAATAATTTATCGACATAGAATGACAGTTTCAGAAAGGGACCTGCGACAGTCAAAAGGTTAATTCTCCCACAACCCACCCACATCTAAAAAACACACACACACACACACACACACACACACACACACACACACACACACACACACACACACACACACACACACACACACACACACACAAACACACACACACACACACAAACACACACTCACACACACACACACACACACACACTCACACACACACACACACACACACACACACACACACACACACACACACACACACACACACACACACACACACACACACACACACACACACAAAGTGACTTTCAAGACAGAATCGACTCGGAACAGCATCCTGCAAGAGAAAGCAATATTAAGGGACATGCCTGCATACCAGAAGGTGTATCTCGACCACGACAGAACACAAGAGGAAAGGCAGAAACTGAGAGAGATGGTACAAAGACGAAAGGAGGAAAGAGAGGTGAGGATGGAGATGGACAGGAGAACCCAGAATCAGGAGGAAGATCAAATACAGCCTCCCTCACAACCACCTACAGAACTGTCAGGACTACCCCAATGCAACCAAACATTCTTACCCAAAACACACATGCCATGTCCAGTGCCCCTACCCACCTCATTACAAACTCCAGCCCCACAGCAACCACCCATAGTTCCTTTTCAGGTCTCCCACTTCTCCAACACCAACTTACCCCCCAAACCACAGTCTTAGAAAAGAAGTTGAAGGTGTGGTATACAAATGCAGATGGGATAACAAATAAGTGTGAGGAGTGGCACAAAAGAATCAAGGAGACATCCCCAGACATAATAGCACTCACAGAAACAAAGCTCACCAGGATGATAACAGATGCAATCTTTCCATGCTGATATCAAATCCTCAGGAAAGATAGAGGGAGGAGAGGGGGAGGAGGAGTTGCACTGCTCATTAAAGCCGGTGGGGATTTCAGAAAATGGAAGGAATGGATGGCATAGGCGAAAGGGACTACTTAGTAGGAACAATCCAGTTTGAGGGCCATAAGGTGGTAATTACAGTAATGTACAACCCACCACAGAACTGCAGGAGGCCAAGAGAAGAATACGATGAGAGCAACAGAGCAATGGTCGACACACTAACAGAGGTGGCCAGAAGAGCTCACAAGGGGGAAGCAAAGTTACCAGTCATGGGTGATTTCAATCACAAGGAGATTGACTAGGAAAACCTGGAGCCCCATGGGGGTCCCAAAACATGGAGAGCCAAGACAATGGATGTGGTACTGGAAAACTTCATGCACCAACATGTTAAAGACACTACCAGAGAGAGAGGCGAGGACGATCCAGCAAGATTGGACCTTGTATTCACCTTGAGTAGATCGGACATCGAGGATACCATGTATGAAAGGCCCCTAGGAGCTAGTGATCATGTGGTTCTGTGCTTTGACTACATAGTTGAGCTACAAATGGAGAGAGTAGCAGGAATAGGATGAGAAAAACCAAACTACAAAAGGGGGAACTACACAGGCATGAGGAACTTCCTGCAAAACGTTCAGTGGGAGAGAGAAATAGCAGGAAAATTAGTAAAAGAAATGAACTATGTGACAACACAATGCAAGGAGGCAGAGGAGAGGTTTGTTCCCAAGGGAAACAGAAATAATGGGAAGACCAGAAGGAGTCCTTGGTTCACCCAAAGGTGTAGGGAGGCAAAAACTAGGTGTACTAGAGAATAGAAAAGGTACAGAAGACAAAGGACCCAGTAAAACAAAGAAATCAGCTGAAGAGCCAGAAACGAATATGCACAGATAAGAAGGAAGGCTCAGCAACAATACGAAAATGACATAACATCGAAAGTCAAGTCTGGCCTGAAGCTTTTGTATAGCCACATCAGGAGGAAAACAACAGTCAAGGACCAGGTAATCAGACCGAGGAAGGATGATGGGGAGTTCACAAGAAACGACCATGAGGTATGTGATGAGCTCAACACACGATTTAAAGAAGTATTTGCAGTAGAAACTGGTAGGACTCCAGGAAATCAGAACAGGGAGGTACACCAACAAGCGCTGGATGAGGTACACATAACCGAGGAGGAGGTGAAGAAGCTGCTATGTAAACTTGATACCTCAAAGGTGGCGGGCCAGACAACGTCTCTCCATGGGTCCGTAGAGAGGGAGCAGAGATGCTGTGTGTGCCACTAACGAAGATCTTCAACACATCCATTGAAACTTGGCAACTCCTTGAGGTAAGGAACATGGCAAATGTATTCCCAATTTTTATAAAAGGAGACAGACATGAGGCATTAAACTACAGACCTGTGTCACTAACGTGTATAGTATGCAAAGTTATGGAGAAGATCATCAGGAGGAGAGTGGTGGAGCACCTGGAAAGACACAAGTGTATAACCGACAACCAGCACGGTTTCAGGAAAGAAAATCCTGTATCACAAACCTACTGGAGTTTTATGACAAGATGACAGAAGTAAGACAAGAGAGAGAGGGGTGGATAGACTGCATTTTCTTGGACTGCAAGAAAGCCTTTGACACAGTTCCTCACAAGAGATTACTGCAAAAGCTAGAGGATCAGGCACACATAACAGGAAAGGCACTACAATGGATGAGAGAATACCTGAAAGGGAGGCAACAACGAATCATGGTACGTGACGAGGTGCCAGAGTGGGCACCTGTGATAAGCGGGGTTCCACAGGGGTCAGTCCTAGGACCTGTGCTGTTTTTGGTATATGTGAATAACATAACGGAAGGGATAGACTCAGAAGTGTCCTTGTTTGCAGATGATGTGAAGTTAATGAGGAGAATTAAATTGGTCGAGGATCAGGCAAGACTACAAATCGACCTGGACAGACTACAGTCCTGGTCCAGCAACTGGCTCCTTGAATTTAACCCTGCCAAATGCAGTCATGAAGATCGGGGAAGGGCAAAGAAGACCGCAGACACAGTATAGTCTAGGTGGCCAAAGACTGTAAACCTCACTCAAGGAAAAGGACCTTGGCGTGAGTATAACACCGAGCACGTCTCCTGAGGCGCACATCAATCAGATAATTGCTGCAGCGTACGGGCGTCTGGCAAAATTAGAGAAAGTGCAAAAGTTTGCAACAAGACTAGTCCCAGAGCTAAGGGTATTGCCCTACGAAGAAAGGTTAAGGGAAATTGGCCTGACGACACTAGGGGACAGAAGGGTCCGGGGAGACTTGATAACGACATATAAAATACTGTGCTGAATAGACAAAGTGGACAAAGACAGGATGTTCCAGAGATGTGACACAGAAATAAGGGGTCACAGTTGGAAGTTGAAGACTCAGATGAGTCAAAGGGATGTTAGGAAGTATTTCTTCAGTCATAGAGTTGTTAGGTAGTGGAATAGCCTAGAAAGTGACGTAGTGGAGACGGGAACCATACATAGTTTTAAGACGAGGTTTGATAAAGCTCATGGAGCAGGGAGAGAGAGGACCCAGTAGCAATCAGTGAAGTGGCGTGGCTAGGAGCTATGACTCGACCCCTGCAACCGCAAATAGGTGAGTACAAATAGGTGAGTGCACACACACACACACACACACACACACACACACACACACATACACACACACACACACACACACACACATACACACACACACACACACATACACACACACACACACACACACACACACACACACACACACACACACACACACACACACACACACACACACACACACACACACAGGGATGGGTTGATTGCATCTTCTTGGACTGCAAGAAGGCCTTTGACACAATTCCTCACAAGAGATTAGTGCAGAAGCTAGATGATCAGGCGCATATAACAGGAAGGGCACTGCAATGGATCAGAGAATACCTGACAGGGAGGCAACAACGAGTCATGGTACGTAATGATGTATCACAGTGGGCACCTGTGACGAGAGGGGTCCCACAGGGAGGGCCCTGTAGCAACCGGTGAAGAGGCGGGGCCAGGAGCTAAGACTCGACCCCTGCAACCACAAATAGGTGAGTACACATACACACACATCATTAAATATGTCAGGGTTAGCGAACAACCCCTGAAGTGAATTACAAGTCGCCCCGAGTCAGATAAGGGTGGTGACAGCTACAATTTTTTTGAGTATACTTGAAAGTGATATTCTGGTGGAAGACGGAGACAGTAGGCCTAGTATGGTATAGGCGGTGTTGCCACATGTGCCCCCCAAGAAAGATAATAAAGTGAAATCAGTGAGTGACCAATGAAAGAAGATCAGTAAATAGGAATAAATTATGAATATTAAAATGGTATAAAATACCGACAGATTGTTAGGTAAGACACATATGCAACAGTTAGGTATCTTTATTTCGAAACGTTTCGCCTACACAATAGGCTTCTTCAGTCTAGTACAGAAAAGTTGTTAGAAGCAGTAGAGATGTGAAGACAAAGTAATCAGTCTTAAAGACGTACTTTTGAGGTGGTCAGTCCCTCAGCCTGGAGAAGAGTATTGTTCCATAATCTGAAACAATAATAAATTATATATATAGTGAAGAAACAGAGGTTGAGGTACTACACCAGTAAATCACAACCAGTTGGGTAATGTACAGGCTGCTTGCAAGTATTCACTAGTGCTTGGTTTGGGGAGTCAGGTGTAGGTTCCAGCTGTTTTGCAAATGATCCATTCTTACTTAGTATGAAAAAATACGCTAATAAGCACTCAATATGGAACAGTAATTGGGAAGTAAAAACAGAAGTCAGGGTGGGCAGACAGGTGTCTATTAAACTAGAGCCTCTAGAAAGAAAGATAAGCATAGAAGGTATAAGCCAGTAACAAGGTTGTTGGGTCAGCGTCAGGTCTGGACAGCAAAGGAAGTGTAACACGCGAAGCAAGCACACACACACACACACACACACACACACACACACACACACACACACACACACACACACACACACACACACACACACACACACACACACACACACATGCCTGAGGCATGGAAGACAGCAAATGTAGTCCCAATCTTTAAAAAAGGAGACAGACATGAAGCATTAAACTACAGACCAGTGTCACTGACATATATAGTATGCAAAATCATGTAGAAGATTATCAGGAGAACAGTGGTGGAACACCTAGAAAGGAATGATCTCATCAACAGCAGCCAACATGGTTTCAGGGACGGGAAATCCTGTGTCACAAACCTACTGGAGTTCTATGACATGGTGACAGCAGTAAGACAAGAGAGAGAGGGGTGGGTGGATTGCATTTTCTTGGACTGCAAGAAGGCGTTTGACACAGTTCCACACAAGAGATTGGTGCAAAAACTGGAGGACCAAGCAGGGATAACAGGGAAGGCACTACAATGGTACGTGGCGAGGTGTCAGAGTGGTCACCTGTGACCAGCGGGGTCCCGCTGGGGTCAGTCCTAGGACCAGTGCTGTTTCTGGTATTTGTGAACGACATGACGGAAGGAATAGACTCTGAGGTGTCCCTGTTTGCAGATGACGTGAAGTTGATGAGAAGAATTCACTCGATCGAAGACCAGGCAGAACTACAAAGGGATCTGGACAGGCTGCAGACCTGGTCCAGCAACTGGCTCCTGGAGTTCAATCCCACCAAGTGCAAAGTCATGAAGATTGGGGAAGGGCAAAGAAGGCCGCAGACGGAGTACAGTCTAGGGGGTCAGAGACTACAAACCTCACTCAAGGAAAAAGATCTTGGGGTGAGTATAACACCAGGCACATCTCCTGAAGCGCACATCAACCAAATAACTGCTGCAGCATATGGGCGCCTAGCAAACCTCAGAACAGCATTCCGACATCTTAATAAGGAATCATTCAGGACCCTGTACACCGTGTATGTTAGGCCCATATTGGAGTATGCGGCACCAGTTTGGAACCCACACCTAGCCAAGCACGTGAAGAAACTAGAGAAAGTGCAAAGGTTTGCAACAAGACTAGTCCCAGAGCTAAGAGGTATGTCCTACGAGGAGAGGTTAAGGGAAATCAACCTGACGACACTGGAGGACAGGAGAGATAGGGGGGACATGATAACGACATACAAAATACTGAGAGGAATTGACAAGGTGGACAAAGACAGGATGTTCCAGAGATTGGACACAGTAACAAGGGGACACAGTTGGAAGCTGAAGACACAGATGAATCACAGGGATGTTAGGAAGTATTTCTTCAGCCACAGAGTAGTCAGTAAGTGGAATAGTTTGGGAAGCGATGTAGTTGAGGCAGGATCCATACATAGCTTTAAGCAGAGGTATGATAAAGCTCACGGCTCAGGGAGAGTGACCTAGTAGCGATCAGTGAAGAGGCGGGGCCAGGAGCTCGGACTCGACCCCCGCAACCTCAACTAGGTGAGTACAACTAGGTGAGTACAAGTGTCCTTGTTTGCCGACGATGTGAAGTTAATGAGAAGAATCAAATCGGATGAGGATCAGGCAGGACTACAAAGAGACCTGGACAGGCTACAAGCCTGGTCCAGCAACTGGCTCCTTGAGTTTAACCCCGCCAAATGCAAAGTCATGAAGATTGGGGAAGGGCAAAGAAGACCGCAGACACAATATAGTTTAGATGTCCAAAGTCTGCAAACCTCACTCAAGAAAAAAGATCTGGGGGTGAGTATAACACCGAGCATATCTCCTGAGGCGCACATCAATCAGATAACTGCTGCAACATACGGGCGCCTGGCAAACCTACGGATAGCGTTCCGATACCTCAGTTAAGAGTCGTTCAAGACTCTGCATACCACTTACGTCAGGCCCATACTGGAGTATGCAGCACCAGTTTGGAATCCACACCTAGTCAAGCACGTCAAGAAATTAGAGAAAGTGCAAAGGTTTGCAACAAGACTAGTCCCAGAGCTACGGGGATCGTCCTACGAAGAAAGGTTGAGGGAAATCGGCCTGACGACACGGGAGGCCAGGAGGGTCAGGGGAGACATGATAACGACATATAAAATACTGCGCGGAATAGACGAGGTGGACAAAGACGGGATGTTCCAGAGATGGGACACAGACACAAGAGGTCACAATTGGAAGTTGAAGACTCAGATGAATCTCAAAGGGATGTTAGGAAGTATTTCTTCAGTCATAGAGTAGTCAAGCCGTGGAATAGCCTAGAAAGTGAAGTAGTGGAGGCGGGAACCATACATAGTTTTAAGGCGAGGTATGATAAAGCTCATGGAGCAGGGAGAGAGAGGACCTAGTAGCAATCAGCGAAGAGGCGGGGCCAGGAGCTATGAATCGACCCCTGCAACCACAAATAGGTGAGTACAAATAGGTGAGTACACACACACACATATACATACTCTCACACATCCTAAGACAACCAAAAAACCCACTCACACACTCCCACCAACTACTTTTCATACTCTCCCATAAACCACATACACACACATAGACCCAGTAGCGACCAGTGAAGAGGCGGGGCCAGGAGCTTGGACTCGACCCCTGCAACCTCAACTAGGTGAGTACACACAGATTACCCAATTAGTCAAAGAGTTGCCAGGAAGTGGAATAGTTTGGAAAGTGAGGTAGTGGAGGCAGGTACCATATATAGCTTTGAGAAGAGGTATAAAAAAGCTCATGGAGTAGGGAGAGAGTGGACCTAGTGGTGACCAGTGAAGAGGCAAGGCCAGGAGCTGTGAATCGACCCTTGCAACAACAATTAGGTAAGCACAGATATCTGTGGCCGTATTTCTTGTTATTGTAGATGCCTCCCCCTTTAAATGAGGCTATTTTAATGAGCCCCATTTCCTTTACATAACATTTTCTCTCCTAACTTTAAATGGACACGTTGTCCCGTGGAGGCTACAATATAATTATCAGTAGTAACTTTTACATCACTGACAATAGCCGGCGCGCGGAGCAAAAAAAAATCGAAAAAATATGAAAATTGAGTTATTGTTACCAAAAAATAACTGAATTTTCTGGCTACACTCTGGTATAATTATTATCCTTGTACGATGTTTCTGAAAGGAATTACAGCCATTTATAACAGGCATGGTGACAGCGCCTTGCGCAACAAGCGCTGACGCGGCATTGTTTATGTTTTCCCCCGTGTTATTTTTATCCTTTTCTTATATCTTTATGTCTAATATAATACAAATTCACCCAATGGAAATTAAAGGACCCAATGGAAATAAGTCATATGCTGCTATGTATGATAATTCTATGTAACTGTTAACCCCTTATTACAGCTGCAGCCGCAGCAAGCAGCAACAAGGCTGCTCCTATATCTTGCCGTCCCCTGGGCCTATCCGAACTCCAGTGATGGCCAAATTTGCAAGTACTGCTGCAACAACATGCAAGTTAACTATAGTTACATAAAAACTGACGGTGACGACAACGAAATGGACTAAATATGACAGAAGAGGGACCGGCATTCAAGTACCAGACCTGCTGCCAGACGTGAACCAGACACAAGACGTTTTCCACCAATTGAAATAACTGTCCTCCATATCAACTGCACCAGTGTTTAACGGGAAGACAACATGGCAGAAATCCTGATCAACTAAATCTCCAAGGAAATGACAGGTCTGTAGGACTTTTTTCGTCAGTGCCAAACGAGGGAAAGATTTGAGCCTTTAAACATGGCTGACCGGCATTCAAACAGCAGCTACTGCCAGACGTACAACTAGCGAAGTGAAATTCTCATCTTTACTGACGTTCATCTGTTGACAGTAGCATCATATCTGTACCACCATCATATCACCTGTACCAGTGCTAACGAGAGGGAAACACAGGAGACATCGTCAAATCAACAGTATAAAACTCCAAGGTATAGGACGGTTATCCCTCAGTGCCAGTCGTGGGAAAGAAGTGAATAGGTAAATAGTCAAGGTTAATATTTTAGCAGCTGACCTATATTCAGCTGACCAGTGTACAGTGAGAGAATCATAGCAGAAAAAGCCAAATATATCTATAAACTCAAGGAAAGTCAGGTGGTGTTACTCCCCTCAGTGTTTTAAAAATGGCTGAGTCAGCAAAACAGGTCAGGAGACAACAACACGACACAACCCCCGATAAATGGAATTGAGGGGGATTTGGAAGGATAAAACCATTGATTAAACCTTTCTGGTCTACCAGAATGGAAAGGAGTTAGAAGTTAATTGGTGAAGCCAGACTGTGAAGTGAGGTGGGTAGGGGAGGGTGAATAAGGGGTTAAATGTAAGGGTGTTGTGAAGTTAAGGGAAAAGTGAGCAGTGAAGAGGGTTTTGAAGAGGAAATTTTACTAGTAATTCAGTGTAATTAAAGCAGATACTAAGTGTACTAGGGACTGGAAAAGAGAAATAAATATTATTGTATATGAGTAAAAGAGCGAAGAGTGAAAATGGCAGGCATTAGAGGGGTACAGGCTGCCATAATTATATTTATATTTCTTCTTCAATTCCATGAAGAAAGAAATCAGTCATGGGGGTTGGAAAAGGTGAATGGAGTAACAGCGCCCTGGACAGTAAAAGCCCAACAGTTGCCATCCTTCCAGAAAAGTAAACCTCACTATCGCCACAAGGTATGGCAACACCGCATACCCAAACAAAAACAATGGCACACAGCTCTTATTGTAGCGCTCTTAAGTGGTGATATCCAAATTAATCCAGGACCTCAAACTATTGTGCAGAGGCAAAACAGACAGATAAATGACGGCAATAATGACGGTCTAGTAGCTAGGGATGATAACCTTAACTCCATATGTAATGCATACATAGGTCAATGTGAGACAATACAGCCATTATTATCTCAAACACTACCAAAAAGGTGCATACACTGTACTAAAGTACGCATGAAAAACAGAAAAGGCACCTTATGTAAAATGTGTAAGGGGTGGGTGCATGATGGATGTATGTACAATTATAGCAACGGTGCCAGAATTCATTTTGTGTGTAACAAATGCACTTTGGCACAGTTACCCTTTGGCAGTGATGACATTGATTTACCTAATTTTAATACAAATGACCCATTGCCATATATTGATGATTATGATTGTTTTATGAAAACAGGCCTTCACTTTATTCATGTCAATGCAAGATCACTTCTTCCTAAATTGGCAGAGATTAGGATTCTAGCTAACAAAATTAGGGCGGCAGTTATAACCATCTCTGAATCTTGGTTGGATGATACGGTGACTGACGACGAGGTCAAAATAGATGGTTACAATATAAAACGCTTAGATAGGAACAGAAAGGGCGGTGGAGTATGTGCCTACATTAGAAATGACTTAGCTTACAACCCAAGACCTGATTTAAATAACAATAAACTGGAGATTCTATGGTTTGAAGTGCTGCTTCCCAAGACCAAACCCATCTTAGTAGGAACTAGTTACCGCCCTCCTACCCAGGACCAGTTCTTAGAAGACTTTTCCAGAGTCTTGTCCGGAGTTGAAAGCAATTGCGAAACAATAATACTGGGCGACTTCAATATCTGTTTTCAGCAACAAAATAACGGGCTATGCAAAAGGTATAAGCAAATTCTAGGATTAAATAGCTTCACCCAACTAATTAATAAACCAACCCGGATCACACAGTTCTCAGCCACCCTAATTGACCACATACTTTGCAACCGCGCTGAGAACATTAGTCAGTCAGGCGTCATTACCACAGGTGTTAGTGATCATTTCATCATTTACTGCACCAGGAAAATCACTAGGGATAGGATAGGCCTACACAGGACAATAAAAATGAGGTCAACTAGAAACTACAGTAAAGAAACACTGGTAAATATGCTACACAATTGTGACTGGACAGAGATAACAAGTTGCACGGACGTAAACGATGCCTGGGAAAAATTCAAAACAATGTTCACTACCATTCTTAATAATATTGCACCAGTTAAAGAGGTTAGGATTAAACGAAGAACTGAACCCTGGATGACTACTGAGATATTAGATAATATGAAATTCAGAGACCAGCTGCTAAAAAGATTTAAAGCAAACAGACAGGATATTGCAGCACTAAATGAATTCCAAAGGGTGAGGAACAGAGTACAGAGGCTTATAAAAGGAGCAAAGGCAAAGCACTATTGCTCAAAAATTGAAGAATATAAGCATAACCCCAGAAAGCTCTGGCCACAACTAAAACAGTTGGGGTATAGCCATAAGCCAGTAGATAGGTCTAACATAGTACTCACTATCGATAATGAGGTATGCCACGAAACATCTAAGGTGGCAAATTGCTTTAATTCCTACTACACATCTGTTGCATCAACACTAGTAAGTAAACTACCAGCTGCATCAAATACCTTTAACACAGACTCTGATAAGTTTCAAACATACTATACCAATAAAGGGGTAACCCCAAACAGTTGTCAACTAGTAAGTGTATCTCATGACTTCATTCAAAAAGAACTAAGCAGGTTAAACCCAACTAAGAGCACAGGCCCTGATAACATCCCGTCTAAGTTCCTAAAAGATGGTGCTTTTGAACTGTCAATCCCTATTGCTCACATAATAAATCTATCAATCACCACTAATACCGTACCAGAGGGGTTCAAGGAGGCCAGAGTTACTCCTATCTTCAAGAAAAATAATAGGTCTGATGTAAGCAACTATAGACCTGTTAGTATACTCAGTATAATATCTAAAATTCTGGAGAGGGCGGTGTATTCTCAAGTAGTTAAGTACCTTAATGACAACAGCATTCTCCATAGCTATCAATCGGGCTTTAGAAGATCCTACTCAACCGATACCTCCCTTATTAATCTGATGGATTACCTGAGAACTGAAAGGTCAAAAGGGAACCTTATAGGTATGGTAACCTTAGACCTGCAAAAGGCCTTCGATACTGTCAACCACAATATATTATGTAATAAACTTCAAACTATCGGTATAGGTTCTGTAGACTGGTTTAAGTCCTACCTTAGCAATAGGAGACAAATAGTCAAAATCAACAAAACAGAATCAGAACCCCTGCCGATAACATGTGGAGTTCCCCAAGGTAGTATTCTAGGTCCCTTACTATTCTTATGTTATGTCAATGATATGCCTATCAGTGTCAAGTGCAAACTCCTACTGTATGCAGATGACAGTGCTCTGTTAGTGACAGGTAAAGACCCACAAGATATTGCTAATGTTTTAACACTGGAACTGGAGTCCTGCAGCAAATGGTTAGTAGACAACAAACTATCATTACACCTAGGGAAAACTGAAGCCATTCTCTTTGGAACGAAACATAAACTGAGAAGGGTAAATAATTTTAATGTTCAGTGTAATGGGGAATCCATCACTTTGGTTTCATCAGTTAAATATCTGGGAATCCCCTTTGACCCATGCATGTCAGGAGAATTGATAGGGAACAGTGTAGTAAAGAAAGCGAATGCCAGGCTGAAGTTCCTGTATAGACAAGCACGGTGTCTACCTACTGAGGCTCGCAGGACCCTATGTCTAGCCCTTATACAATGCCATATGGATTACGCTTGCTCTTCTTGGTACTCTGCTTTGACAAAAAAAACTGAAAGATAGACTGCAAATCACCCAGAACAAAATCGTAAGATTCATCCTGGGGCTGGGACCAAGAGAACATGTAGGCCAGGATGAATTACAGCAGTTAGATATGCTCAATGTTGAAGACAGAGTAAAACAACTGAAGCTAAATCATGTTTATAAAATTGCTCACGAACAGTGTCCAGAATATCTTGCTGTCAATTTTGTCAAGGTTGGGAACCAAAGCAATCATAGTACTAGGGGGAGAGAGCACAACTTTGTAGTACCCACAGTCAGTGGCCAGGCTTCAAACACCTTTTATTGTACAGCAATAAAGGAATGGAACAGACTACCCACAAATGTCAAGGCCAGTCATAGCTTGAACCAGTTCAAGAAGACTGCCAAAAAGTGTCTGATGAACGAAGCAACAGAAAGGGAGGGGAATGATTTTCTATTTTTTAGCTAAAATACGTGTAAATTTTACCTTATCCCTAGTAATGACCCTTGTATTGTAGATAGTCGTAATGACCCTCGGGTAGTAGATAGTCTTAATGACCCTAGTATTGTAGATAGTCTTAATGACCCTCGTGTAGTAGATAGTCTTTTTAGTATGATAATAAGATGTTATCTTCATTATAGAATAATAAGAAAATATTATAACCTTTATATTATAATAATAAGGTAAAAGGACCCCAATGGAAATAAGTCACTCTGTCTGACTTTTTTGGGTTATCCTAGGTTCTCTACACATATGCTGCTATGTATGATAATTCTATGTAACTGTATTGTGTTACCTGAATAAATTTACTTACTTACTTACTTACTTACTTGTGTATACCTGAATAAACTTACTTACTTACCATCTGAGATCATGCCAGAGTGGGCGGAGATAATATGATCAAGTAACCAATCAGGTACCCCTGGGAATATTGCATAAAATGGCCGACACCTCCAGCCAACAAAATATTCCATACCCACGCTAATATCAATTATAAGGCTTATTTATCTATCACAATTGATCTATTATGACATAATGCAATATAATAATAGCATATAAACATAAAAAGTACACCTTAAAAAATAATATATAGCATAATATGATGCCCCAGAGGAAAAAATTTCTATCGATATATTCCCTGAAGGTGAAGAAAGAGTCCGTTCTCTCATATGTAATGAGAGAAAACGTATTTACTATGGTTAACTGTAATAAAGACTCGTAGGTCACGGAAAAAGTGTAAAATACAGCGAATTTTTCGGGGAAAAAAAAATTTCCCGGGCACCTGGGGTGCTGCGCGCTTCGGCCTATATCTCGAAAGTAAGTTATTTACCTATTTAGGGCTAATCCATCTTTATTTATGAATGAATTGACTTGATTTTCACAACAAACATAGAAGAATGATTGCTTTACAATGTAACGTGTTCCTTTCTGAACTATCCCAAATATTTTTAGATTTATGTGGGCAACAAGACCGACATCTTCCAATATGTCAAAAAAGTTATGAAACTTTATTTTTTTTAGCATGAAGATAAGGTTTATTTTAGAATTGGTACACGTATATTGATGGAATTAGAGGTGTTCTATCAGCAGCAAGTGTCAAAACCACTTTTCTAAGTACCACTGAGTACAGCTCCGCTGTCAAATGCAATTTCTCGTAAATTTTGCATATTTCATTTCCTTTTTGGCCGATATGTTTGAAACTTCAGCACAGGATACTCGATGTAAGCTTCTAATAGTACACCAAAAATGAACGTAATCGGTTGAAAAATAAAGAAGTCTATATGTTACTCCTGACACTTAAAGTTATTGGTGTCATAGCGGAATACGACCGAATTTTTTATTGCCACGTTAATTTTGTTTAGGGTATTACAATATCAATGCTTGTGGGATTTTTTCAATACTATAATATTCATTTTTCTGGCTGTGGGAATTGTTGTGCCTGGGTGCACTTCCTGTACCTTCTCTCTCCCTCCCTTACTCGCTCACTCCAGTGTAGGCGGTCCTCAGGGAAAGTATTTGCTTGGACATCCTACTTTTTTCTGCAATTTTGCAAGCTCCTGATGATGTGTTGATAGCAACACGAAAGGACTAGAGTTATCCTATTAATTTTGTTGAGGGATATCTAGGGATTTTGTCGAGAAGGCAATAATGTCAGCAAGGAAAACTTCCTACAGGACTGAACTAGTGGTTAGCGCGACGGGCTGGAGTTTTGAGACTCTATGACCGCGGGTTCAATCCCGGCCGGGGGTATGGTTTACAGGACTGAACCTAAGGAAGTGATTGTCAGGAAATATGTACTAGTGTTACCATACAAAGAGAACCTGGTCTGCCTATGTGAGGCATTAAAAAAGATTAATATAAACATTGCTTTCAAAAACACTTAGAAAGTGAAACAGACTGATTAAAAACACACCCTCTAACAAAGTTGGTGGGGTTTACAAGCTCCCATGCTCCCAGTGTCCTCTCTCATATATTGGTCAGTTAGGAAATCCCCTGGAAACCAGAGTAGCCTAATATAAATACTCAATCAGGACAGGGCAGAAATCGAATGCTATCTTCAAGACTGTGTACAATATAGAGTCTACTAAATATCTATCGAGCTTGTATGACCAATAATTTCAGTTACATACAGTGTTCCTGTCATGTTTCAAGAGAGAAGATTCAATTATGTTTCTTTCTGTGACTGAGCTGTTGGGTATAATAATCTGGGCATCAGCCCACCCTGGTGGGTGACTGCAGGAACTGACGTGGTTAAACAACAGTGCTACACAAAATCTCAGGATTACTCATTATGCCAGGTGGTTTCATGATGGATTGGTGATGCTCGACCAGTGTCTACACACCAAACCCATGCTACATATGTCAATAATGATGGCATACTATATAACCTATTTAGCTGTTACTGTGCCATACGTGGACAGGTACACAAGATTATGTGGTAGCATAGGTAGTGGGGTTAAAGGATATTTGAGGAGAAAATTTTGGATCATAGAAATATTATTTTAGGAATATATGAAGAGATACTTGTGAGTACCCCAGGGAATATCCTGAAACCCCTATTATACACAACCTTAAATACACAAAATCACAGGACTGTTCATTATTATTTTATTTCTACTGAACATGAACTATAAAAATCCTAAGTGATGCTTGCCTCACTTAGTCAGAATAAAATGCAGTTTGTACCAACTTTCCACCACTGTTCTCTATAAAATTATTTTCTATAAACCCTTATTTTCCTTTCTATTTTGTTAATCTGACACTAGTTAATTGTCGAAGTTTTTCAAACACTACCTTATAGTTTATATATTTACTAAGACACCGCAAGACCACCATCTTGTTTGCCAAAAAAGTATGCAGTTCTTATTTTTTTTTTTCATATTTGTAACTATCTTTTACCGTCCTCTATTAGTATAGATCTATACCTTATTTTTATTATTATTGTGTGCAGTCTATAATAACAACAGTGCAATACCAGTTAGGTGCTATTGATATATCTAGTCTTAATCGTTCATTATATTTCATTACTACTGTATTACTATATGTTTATTAGTATCAATATTGTTAATATTGTTCAATCACCCCTTTAGTACAGATGTTAATATTACCCTTTATCACCCTTCTGCAACATTTAAATATTTATCAGTTAACCCCAAATGCTCAATACTGAAATCGACCCTGAACTGAATCTATATAATCTAAATTCCAGTCAACATTTAACTGAAAGCAACTGTCTTTACTACACAGCAACACAAAGTACTGTCCTCAGTAATGACAGAAATATTACAATTATGAATTTCAATATTAGATCCCTAAGTAAACACTATGATGACCTCCTAGCACTTCTAGATTCATTAAGGACAACCTTCTCCAGTGTTATTCTTAGTGAAACCTGGCTTAAGCAAGACACAATAAACATCTACACACTACCAGGATACACAGCAACCCACAACTGTAGGCCACAACAAACTGGGGGAGGTATTGCCATCTATTATTCCAATGAACTATCATGTAGCAACACCATATTTTTCAATGATGAATATGGTGAATATATATTTGCTAACTTCTCTGTAAAAAAAAAAAAAACTGTAATAACTGGGGACATATACAGGATGCTTCATACTAATATCTCAGCCTTTATTGATAAACTATAAAACTGATTCACTGGTCAACAATTTTTGAAAAGTTGTATGCTTAGCTAATTCTTATGTATTTTCATGTATTTCATGTATTTTACATGTAATATTTGGTTATTTTATTTTAACGTACAATATGTGTCAATATGTTTAATTAAACCTACTCTGCCTTTTTGCTTGACGCTTATAGTGGGCTGAAGAATCATCTCTTGCCAATGTCCAGCAATAGTCTGCAAGCATTCTTGTGCACCATTTGCCCTGGTACCATTTTTACATGGTTCGTCAATAACTGCCCCACAGTTCGCTGGAAAAAAACCTCAGTAAGAGTCCAAAAAGTGGATTTTAAGTGACATGTTACATCCCATGTTCTTGTAAGCCTTTGATGAGGTTTTCCACTAATTCTTCATAGTTGCCTTCCCTTCTGTTTCTGAGAAATCTCTTCGCCACTAACTTGAATGCTTCCCAAGCAGCTTTCTCCTCCCCATGAAGATCTGATTCAAAGTCACCATCTTTAAGAAGCTTGGAAAATATTGAAAAGTAGCGATTAGAGACGGGAGTAACAGAGAGAAATGCGTAAAACGAGATATTAAGGACTTGGAATACTATTCCACAAAATTTTGTCTGTCTGAAGAACCTTGCAACAGCATTACTATCCGTTTTCTCATCTACTTATTCTTGTGAATCATTTTTTTCAGTGATGAACTTTGTCAAATCTCGTAATAGGAGTAGCCTTACGGATGAAACTAGTAAGTCATGTATATCTCTCAAGGTTACAAAATATAAGACTAATATACATTATCTGTCATCAGTGATGCACCACCAAAAGTCTCCTTGATGGTAAATAAATAAATAAGAGGACCACAATTCTTCTCTCTCAAGTTTTGATTTGATGTTTTCTGCAAAAATTGTAAATATTCACTTCTGTTTAATATAATATGTAGTTTTGTATTTTCTTCAGTGACTTTTATGCATCATTATTAAGGGATTAAATATCAATAAAAGAATACCTTTAATTTTATATCCATTTTTTGTGTTTTAGTCAAGTAAAATGATTATGTCATTGAGAATTGTAATGTATTAGACAAACAGGAAAAACATAATTGATCTATTAAATAAATCAAATTATTGTTTACTCTTTTGCTGATGCTAAAAATAGCTTTTTTAAATTGTGTGGATGTATATCGCAGCTGGAATACACTTAAAAGCTGTTAAAAATTATCCACACTATCAACAGGGAAGAGCGACCATTAAGTAAAAATTTAGTCACAATATTTTCCATTCATTCAATATCTTGGTTTACAAAATCATTCTTACAATATTCTCTGATTTTACCGAAATGCAGTGAATTTTGATTGTTTGAAAATTTTGTCACAGTACTTAAAAGACACCAAATTTTAGTTGGCACGTGAGAAGATTTTGTATCAAAGATTTGGCCGAACTTGGCACACATTTAACAAGGCTGCCCAACCCTGATCTAGGCTTGTCGAAAATATTGTGCATTTTTCGAAATTATAGTGCGTTTTAGCATGTAATTCAACGAAATACATTATTGTTGGTTAAAATTAATTTGGGATTTAAAAGGGGAACCAGCAAACAGGTAGCGTCTGTGATGAATGGTTTGAAAAACCGACAAGTTGAAGATTGAGACACTTATGCAACACAACTGTCAGACACTGCAGCATCATGGGATCTTGTTACAAAAAATTCTTCAACACTTGTCCAACCTTTGGACGAAGACCTACTTCGACTAGTGGATGGTACCACTATGACCCCGCCTCCTCCTGCTACGCCTCACCTGATTACAGTATATAAGCCACGTCTACGGCCCTATGCTGTACATTCTACAAGATTGATGGACTGAACACATCGACTCCAGGCTGAGGGACTGATTACCTCAAACTCCTCCTCTCCTCACACCTTCTGCTTTGTATTGGACTGATGAAGCCACTGTGTGGCGAAACGTTTCCTGAATAAAGATTCCCATATGTTGCATAAGTGTCTCAATCTTCAGGTAGCGTCTGGTGGAGAGAGAGGAAGCCATATTGAAACCGGAGAAACAAGATGATATTGAAATTTGAAGGAATTCTTCAGAAGCTCTAGAGGCTAAATGGGGTTTAAGCCTCCCAAATAGGCGTAAGAAGAATCGGAGTTACAGTTCTGCAGAATTTGTGAATCCAATGACTTGGCAGGACTTGGAAATTAGATGTAAAAGGGGAGTATAAGGAGCCATCCACACCCACAGCTAAGTATACTGCACTTTGAACGTCTGGTCAGTTAGGTTCTTCATATCTAGGCAGGGGTTGTGGGTGATCTCGTTGCACCAAGCAACCTCCAGACAAATTTGGTGAGTGTTCGTAACATAAATATTTTTTCTCATATGATGTATAAATACATAAAAACATAAGAAAGAATGAACACTGCAACAGGCCTACTGACCCATGCGGAGCAGGTCCATGTCCGTCCCCCCGGATTAGCCCAATAACCCACCCAGTCTGGTCACCCCCACTCAAGGAAGGAGCACGGCACCAGACCCAGCAGCACAAGCTAGTCAGGTCCAACTCACACCCACCCACAACCACTCATGTATTTATCTAACCTATTTTTAAAACTACACAACGTTTTAGCCTCAATAACTGTACTTGGGAGTTTGTTCCACTTATCCACAACTCTATTACCAAACCAGTGCTTTCCTATATCCTTCCTGAATCTGAATTTTTCCAACTTGAAACCATTGCTGCGAGTCCCCTTTATTTATTCCTGTTTTCCATTTATACACCTCGATCATATCCCCCTAATTCTACGCCTTTCGAGAGAGTGCAGATTCAGGGCCCTCAGTCTATCCTCATAGGGAAGATTTCTGATACATGGGATCAACTTTGTCGTCCTCCTCTGTACGTTTTCCAGAGCATTTATATCCATTCTGTAATACTGTGACCAGAACTGAGCAGCATAGTCTAAATGAGGCCTAACCAACGTTATGTAGAGTTGAAGAACAACCTGAGGACTTCTATTATTTATACTTCTAGTTACGAAGCCAAGAATTCTGTTAGCTTTATTGCGAACACTAATGCACTGTTGTCTTTGTTTTAGATTACTGCTAACCAGAACTCCTAAATCCTTTTCGCAATCAGTAGTATTAAGATCTACATTATTTAGTTTATAATACATGTATTCCTTCCTTCCGTCAATCTAACATTATACAGTCCACACAGTTTTAATGCAAATATTAATACCAGAATTACTGGTTGTGTTTATTAAATTTGAAGTTAATACTTAGAGGTCCAGAGTAACTTGTGGGAATGTATGAGGGTAGTGAGTGTCGAAGGGAGACATTCTCCTGGTGACTTAGGGTGTCTCAAAATATTCCTACATGTCTCAGAGTTGTAACAATTGGTAAGAAATAGTTATCTTTGTTGCCTTCATTAAATTACTGGTATGAATATAATGAGGTTCATGCAGGTAATTTAATACCCACAAGGGTATTGAAAAAGACCAAGAGCATCGGTCACATTCAGTTCATAAGTTTGGATGCAGAACTGTTTCAGTTAGGTTTGTGAGTTGATGTACATTTCAATTCAGAAATGAGTCGATATATGAAAAAGAAGTTGTTACCTCTCACTGAAGAGTGTCAAGACACGTTTGTTCTTGCGGGTGTGAGCTGATTAAGACTGTACGAAGTATGGGTTACCATCGCACCTTAATTAAACATGATAACGGTGAACAAAACGCAAAGGAGGAGGGTACGCTTCGGCACTAACGAAATTAAAGCATCAGTGTCAATATATTAAGGACATTTCAACAGAGCACGCAATGAATGCCAGAACACTAGCCAACACAGCGGTGCAATTTTCAATGACTTGCAAGGCTACCTAAAACTTTTAGAGGAAAAGTGGAAGGCCTATGAGACAGCTTTTCTGTCATATGAAATGCAATCCGTTGAGGATGATGAGTCCAAGGAGAATATCAGTGAGGTTCAAGGAATTCGCTGAGGAAGACAAAGAGTGTAAAGAAGAGATGCGAGAGTACAATAGTCAGATGAATGTATTAAAGACTAGTCAGAAAGGGAATTCGACTAATGCAGCTAATGTTACAAGTAGTCAGTCTCGTTAACATGTTGCCTATATTGCATCAATTAAATTTACCAATGTTTTGTGACACTCTAACAGAGTACACTACATTTTGGGATCAGTTCAGAGCTTAGATAGATGATTGAAAGGATTTGACAAAAACGTTCAGATTACAGAACTTGCGATCTCAGCCAATTATAGACATGCTAAAGACCAATTGAAAGATCTGTTTTGAGATACAGAGAAAATAAAAAGAGCCATATTGAACAGTTTCATAGATTTGGAGAGGTGCCACATGACCTTCAGAATTTAGGGAAGCTCCGTATTGAGGTCATAAGCATAACAATCAGTCTCAAAGACCTGCAAGATTGGGTTGATCCTGCATGGATCATCGGCAACGCAATTCAGAGAAAATTAACTAGTACGGGGGAGTTGACCACCGAAACTCTCTCCAGGCATACTCAAGGTATCAAAGACAATACATTCGGATCTTAATACAATCGAAGTACAGACGTGTATGCGCAGGGCTCCTGACCAGTAAAATAAGATCAGTTATGAAGGTGCCTTCACCAAATTCAACTTCAATAACAGAAACATCCAGTGGGATCAAATTAACCATGTCGTAAACATCACGGATCCTAACCTTTGCCTAGAAAAAAATAACTCTGAGGCACTTGTGGTATGATCCAGGCACATTCCCTTAAGAAAAAAGAAGAGAAGATGTAAACTGGAAAGACCGAGGCATTCTCTCTTCAAGCGAAGGCGAAGAATCACAGAGCTGCTCAAAGGGGGCCAGTCTAACTGAAATACGCAAGGAGGCACTGTTCAGAGAAATAGAAAATATTAAGGAGATAGAAAAGCTTAAGGAATCATATAGGACCCAAAGAAACTCACAGGAAGATCTTAAAGCAATGAATAAAATTAAAAGAAACACAAAATATTTCTTTTGTTATGTCAATTCTAGGGCAAAAACCACATCCGGTACCGGGCCCTTGCATAAAAGAAATGGGATTTACACAGAGGACAGCAAAGAAATAAGTGAGATACTGAAATCCCAGTACGAGTCAGCGTTTAGTGAGCCGTTAATTAATCAGACTAAGGGCCGACAATCTAAATGAATTTCTTACGACCGAGACTCAATATTTGGTTTCTGCCAGAAACTCTGTTATAACCCTAACACCACACGACTTTGAAAAAACAATAAATCGCATTCTCATGCACTCTGCCCCAGGCCCAGACTTTTGGAACTCCATGTTCATCAAGAACTGCAAGAAACCCCTTTCATATAAATATTCTGTGGAGAGAGAGCATAGACACAGGGGTCACCCCACAGTCACTAAAACAACGAATGTAGCTCCACTCCAGAAAGGTGGCAGAAAAGCAATTGCAATAAATTACAGAGGAAAAGCACTAATGTCCCACTTCATAAAAATCTTTGAAAGGGTTCTAAGGAGCAAGATTGCCAACCACTTGGATACCTAATAATTGCACAATCCAGGTCAACATGCGTTTAGAGCAGGTCACTCCTGCCTCTCACAACTACTGGACCACTATGACATGATCTTGGAAGCACTGGAGGACAAACAAAATGCAGATTTAGTACACACAGACTTTGCAAAAGCCTTCAATAAGTGCGATCATGGTGTAATAGCTCACAAAATGCGCGATAAAGGAAAAACATGAAAAGTTAGTAGATGGATCTGTAAATTACTAACAAATAGAACACAAAGATTAATAGTAAACAGAGTAAAGTCAGAGGAGGCAACAGTTAAAAGCTCTGTTCCACAATGTACGGTACTCGCTATCATCCTTCCAAAGTGGCGTAAAGTGTACATTGTAAGTGTAAATCACGTGTCATCGGGTCCTATAGGGAAACTATCGGCCGAATCTTCCAATGAAATGAAGAACTAATGTATCCGGAAAGGTCCAGATCTGTGAAATAACTGACGGACTAGTGCTGATAATAATTGAAAACGAGACTTGGCATCGTCTGAAATAAGGAACTGCCCATGACAAGTATCATCTATTGTAATGTGCTTCTCTCAGTGTATTAATTTTTACTACAAGTAGCTATTCATTGGCTAGTATTAGTTGCCCTCTTATAGAGAGGCGTTAGGTAATATAACCCAAGGAATAGTGGGTGTTTTAATTTTTATGAACACTTATGTTGCAACAGTTATACTCAATAATAATTTTTATAAAGTCTAGTAATTATTCAGGAACCATATGTTCCTAATAATTACTAGATTGGGGAGGTGAGAAGGTGGGCATCGAAGGAGGGACACTATTGTGACCTAGTGTTCCTCAAGTCCCACTTGTCACCGAGGTACATCAATATCAATAAGTGTAATCTGTTTTTGATGTGTCAGAGTTCTCTCCAGTTATGTGTGTGAAATGTTAATTCAGGATTGTACCTGTGAAATTCACCCACATAATTTCTCACAACAAGTAAATGAGAGAGACGCGCAGCTCACGGAGAAAGTATACAAACCGAAAGTGAATGTTCGTTGGACGAACGCGTATTAATACCTGTCTATCTGCTGGCTGATACTTGTTCAATTTGCATTATGCATGCATTTTTGAAACGTTTTCATAGCAATACAAACACCTTACAGTGTATACAAGTTTCCTTCACTCTTGTACAGTACATAACAGCAACGCTCCCAGTTTCGTGCAACATACCTTTATGTGAACAAGTGACGCTATCTATGAGTGAAGACAAATAAAATGAGTGTTTTTCTACAGTTACATCTTAGAAAGATAAACAAATAACCCGCACATAGAAGAGAGGAGCTTACGACGACGTTTCGGTTCGACTTGGACCATTTACAAAGTCACACTAACGAGCAGCAGAAGCAGCAGCCGCAGCAGCAGCAGCAGAAGCAGCAGCAGCAAGCAGCAGCAGCAGGCAGCAGCAGGCAGCAGCAGCAGCAGCAGCAGCAGCAGCAGCAGGCAGCAGCAGCAGCAGGCAGCAGCAGCAGCAGCAGCAGGCAGCAGCAGCAGCAGCAGCAGCAGCAGCAGCAGCACAACAGCAGCAGCAGCAGCAGCAGCAGCACAGCAGCAGCAGCAGCAACAGCAGCAGCAGCAGCAGCAGCAGCAGCAGCAGCAGCAACAGCAGCAGCAGCAGGCAGCAGCAGCAGCAGCAGCAGGCAGCAGCAGCAGCAGGCAGCAGCAGCAGCAGCAGCAGCAGCAGCAGCAGCAGAAGCAGCAGCAGCAGCAGCAGCAGCAGCAGCAGGCAGCAGCAGCAGTAGCAGCAGCAGCAGCAGCAGCAGCAGCAGCAGCAGCAGCAGGCAGCAGCAGCAGCAGCAGCAGCAGCAGCAGCAGCAGCAGCAGCAGCAGCAGCAGCAGCAGACAACAGCAGCAGCAGGCAGCAGCAGCCGCAGCAGCAGCAGCAGCAGGCAGCAGCAGCAGCAGCAGGCAGCATAGCAGCAGCAGCAGCAGCAGCAGCAGCAGCAGCATCAGCAGCAACAGCAACAGCAGCAGCAGCAGCAGCAGCAGCAGCAGCAGCAGCAGCAGCAGCAGCAGCAGCAGCAGCAGCAGCATCAGCAGCAGCAGCAGCAGCAGCAGCAGCAGCAGCAGCAGCAGGCAGCAGCAGCAGCAGCAGCAGCAGCAGCAGCAGCAGCAGGCAGCAGCAGCAGCAGCAGCAGCAGCAGCAGCAGCAGCAGGCAGCAGCAGCAGGCAGCAGCAGCAGCAGCAGCAGCAGCAGCAGCAGCAGCAGCAGCAGGCAGCAGCAGCAGGCAGCAGCAGGCAGCAGCAGCAGCAGCAGCAGCAGCAGCAGCAGCAGTAGTAGCAGCAGGCAGCAGCAGCAGCAGCAGCAGGCAGCAGCAGCAGCAGAAGCAGCAGCAGGCAGCAGCAGGCAGCAGCAGCAGCAGCAGCAGGCAGCAGCAGCAGCAGCAGCAGGCAGCAGCAGCAGCAGCAGCAGGCAGAAGCAGCAGCAGCAGCAGCAGCAGCAGCAGCCGCAGCAGCAGCCGCAGCAGCAGCAGCAGCAGCAGTAGCAGCAGGCAGCATCAGCAGGCAGCAGCAGGCAGCAGCAGGCAGCAGCAGCAGCAGCAGCAGTAGTAGCAGCAGGCAGCAGCAGCAGGCAGCAGCAGGCAGCAGCAGCAGCAGCAGCAGCAGCAGCAGCAGCAGCAGCAGCAGCAGCAGCAGCAGCAGCAGCAGGCAGCAGCAGCAGCAGCAGCAGCAGCAGCAGCAGGCAGTAGCAGCAGCAGCAGCAGCAGCAACAGCAGCAGGCAGCAGCAGCAGCAGCAGCAGCAGCAGCAGCAGCAGCAGCAGCAGGCAGCAGCAGCAGTAGGCAGCAGCAGCAGCAACAGTGGTGGTAGTAGTATGGACCCCGCAGTTAAGCGTCATATTCTTTCCAACATTTTTAATGTTCTTCCATCTTTTAAACCCCTCTTTCGATCTGATGAGGCTGCTCTTATTGCTACCCGGTGTCGTAATAATCAGCTTCGCTTCCTACGTGACTGTCTTGCTAAACATGTTCTGCCCCCTTCCTTCTCCCATTTCCTGAAACCCAACCCACTGGGCACTCCCTTTCCTGATCATGCCCGTCTCCTACTTCAACAGCTCATTCTTTCTACTAAGTCTCAGGTTGAAGATGCCTTCTTTAATTTCCGTCAACGTCAACGTGCTCTCTTTGCGGCTCTACCACAAGATTTCTGTAACCTTCCCTCTACCATTGCCTTTGACACTGCTCGCCTGAATACACAAATTCATTCTTCTAAACTACAGAATAAACTTCAACGTCTCATCTCAGCTAGCCCTTGGTCTAAATTCTCCCTCACTGACTGTGTTACTAACCTGTCTTCTGTCTTACTCTCTCAGTATGAGCTTGAACTTCTTGGTTTTGGCCTTTCCTTTGCCACTTCGCCTGCCCCTCGCGATGGTATTGCCCTGATTACCTCTTTTGATTCTTTTCGTCAGTCTCGCTCCCGTAATCTTCCTGACTTGTCCACTTTTCTTGGCGCTCTCCTTCCTGCTCTTGATAGTCTGTTTTCTAAGAACCACCACCTTCCGCGCACCGTTACCAACTTTCTTCTCTTAAGTCTAATACTAACATTGTCATACTATCTTAAGGTAATTCGGTAGTTATCCTTGATCGCGAGGATTACCTCCGTAAAGCTGATGTCTTGCTCTCTGACTCACGTACCTACACTCCTCTCGTTTCCAACCCTCTTGATCGCATCAAGAGAACTTCAACAAGAAACTAAAAGGACTCTCTCCGACCTCTGTCCTCCTGACTTTGACCTTGTTCAACGGTTTCGTGTCATCTGTCCCTCTCTTCCCTATTTCTATGGCCTTCCCAAAACTCATAAACCTTATATAGTTAATCTTAAGTTAATTTTAAGCCAGCCCGTAATGCTATGCACATAAGTGGCTTTGGCATGCTGCTCTTACCTGTATTTTTTGTACCTCTGTATGTATGCTTAAATTACTAAATAAAATAAAAAAAATAAACAAAATATTACTCTACGTCCTATCATATCCTCTAGAGGTTCTGTCTCTTATTCTCTTGCTTCTTGGTTGGCCAAAACCCTCACTCCCTTTCTTGGTACTTTTTCTCCTGCCCATCTCCGTCACTCTCAAGACTTCATTGAACGGGTTCGTTCTCTCCCGACCTGTAAGATGCTTAGTTTTGACGTTGAGTCCCTCTTCACCAATGTCCCTCTTGATGATGTCCTTGATTTTCTTAGAGAGAAGGCCCATGAAGAGTTTCTTCATTTCCCTATACCTATTGATGTCTTTCTTGATTTTATCCGCCTGTGTGTGGACTCTGATTCCTTTTCCTTCCAAGGGAAATGTTATTCTCAAACCTTCGGTGAAGCTATGGGCTCTCCTCTCTCTCCTGTCCTTGCTAATCTTTACATGGAATACTTCGAGACTGTTCTTCCTATCATCGATGTGCGCCCTTCACTCTGGCTCCGCTATGTTGATGACATCATGACTCCAGTCTCTTCCAACCTTTTCTTGAAGCTCTTAATAATCTTGCCCCTTCCATTAAGTTTAAAGCTGAATGGGAATCTAATTCCTTGCTTCCTTTCCTTGATGTCCATGTCCACCGCTCAGATACAGGTTTTTTTCTTTTCCGTTATCCGCAAACCTATGCACAATGGCATGTACATCCACTACTTTTCCTATCATGCTTCCCCTGTCAAGAAAAGTGTTCTTATCTCCCTCTTTCTCCCTGCCCTCCGCATCTGTGATCCTCAGTTCCTTCAAGTAGAAATTTCCATTTTTCATAATTCGTTTTCCCGTCTTGGCTACCTTTCCCATTTCATAGACTCTGCCCTCTCACCTGCTAAACGTAATTTCTTCTCTCCCAAACTCTCAACTCCTGGGAACTCTTCTGTCCTCTGCCTTCCCTACATTTCCGGTCTTTCTATTCTCAACAATTCTCTCCGTCCCTTAGACATCAAGCTTACTTTCCGCCAGACTAACACTCTTCTCACTAATCTCGTTCATACCTCTCCTCCCTCTACAGATGTTCCTGGTGTCTACTCTATTTCTTGCTCCTCCTGTCCTCTTCAATACTTTGGAGAAACTGGTCGATCTCTTTCTGACAGACGTACGGAGCACAAAAATAGTGTTAGGCTTGCCGACACTATAATGCTCTTTTCTGTCACGTCAGAGATCACAGCCATCCTATTGACTGGTCTTCTGCTAAAACTGTCTTCCCTGCTTCCAACCTTAACAGTCGCCATCTGGTTGAATCTCCCTAATACACAACTTTCCTTGTATGAATCTTAGTCCTGGCTTCGTCTCTGTAGATGCCTTCCTCTTCCACTACATCGTAAAATGCTCTAAACTTCAGAACATCCGTGACTTAACCTGATTCCTCCTTCTTTCTTCTTCTCTCTCTCCCCCTTTCCTCTTTCCTTTTTCCTCTTCTGGGTTGTATTTCTTTCTTCTGTCTTGTGTTTCTGTTCCTTCATTATTTATTTCATTATTTCCCCTCCCCCCACCTCTGTGTTCTTGCTCTCCCTCTGTGGGCACCTAGCTCCCTTGTGGGCACCTAGCTCCCTTGTGGGCACCTAGCTCCCTTGCAGTGCTCCCCTTTCTTTGGATTTGACTGGCTCCTCCTCCTTACTTCCCCATTACTACTTCCTTCCATCTCCGCTACTACTACTACTACTACTACTACTACTACTACTACTACTACTACTACTACTACTACTACTACTACTACTACTACTACCACTACTACTACTACTACCACCACCACCATCACCACCACCTCTTCCTGATGATATATACCCGTCCTGCTCTACTTCTCGTTAGTGTGACTTTGTAAATGGTACAAGTCGGACCAAAACGTCGACGTAAGCTCCTTTCTTCTATGTGCGGGTTATTTGTGTATCGTTCCAGTCACGGTATTGTGCTTTTTTTTTTGTTATCTTAGAAAGAATACATACAGTTTCTCTGGTGGTGTTGTATTAGAGAAAACGAGTTAGAGTAATATTGTCATATACTCCCTTACATCTTCCTAGCTACCACACATCACAATTATGTTAATTTGTTATATTAACATCGTATATTGTAAGGTACTGGGAGCACTAAGAGAATTAAATACTATGTTATGTTCAGTCATGTATTGTTGTTGTCGTGACGTTTATAGTGATTGTTGTTAATTGGGACTTTGGATAGAGTACAGATGTTATAGTTACTCTGGCTTTCATTACCCTACAACTCTCTCTCTCTCTCTCTCTCTCTCTCTCTCTCTCTCTCTCTCTCTCTCTCTCTCTCTCTCTCTCTCTCTCTACACACACACACACACACACACCAGTAAGACTGGACCTTGTATTCACCTTGAGTAGTTCGGACATCGAGGGTATCATGTATGAAAGGCCCCTGGGAGCTAGTGATTATGTGGTTCTGTGCTTCGACTACATAGTTGAGCTCCAAGTGGAGAGAGTAGCAGGAATAGGCTGGGAAAACCAAACTACAAAAGGGGGAACTACTCAGGCATGAGGAACTTCCTTCAAGACATTCAGTGGGAGAGGGAACTGACAGGAAAACCAGTACAAGAAATGATGGACTATGTGGTAACAAAATGCAAGGAGGCAGAGGAGAGGTTTGTTCCCAAGGGAAACAGAAATAATGGGAAGAACAGAACGAGTCCTTGGTTCACCCAAAGGTGTAGGGAGGCAAAAACTAGGTGTATTAGAGAATGGAAAAGGTACAGAAGACAGAGAACTCAGGAAAATAAAGAGATTAGCCGAAGAGCCAGAAACGAATATGCACAGATAAGAAGGGAGGCTCAGAGACAGTATGAAAATGACATAGCATCAAAAGTAAAGACTGACCCGAAGCTGTTGTACAGCCACATCAGGAGGAAAACAACAGTCAAGGACCAGGTAATCAGACTGAGGAAGGGTGATGGGGAATTCACAAGAAACGACCGAGAGGTATGTCAAGAGCTCAACACAAGATTTAAAGAGGTATTTACAGTGGAAACCAGTAGGACTCCAGGAAATCAGAACAGGGGGGTGCACCAGCAAGTGCTGGATGAGGTACATATAACCAAGGAGGAGGTGAAGAAGCTGCTATGCGAACTTGACACCTCAAAGGCGGTGGGACCAGACAACATCTCTCCATGGGTCCTTAAAGAGGGAGCAGAGATATTGTGTGAGCCATTAACAAAGATCTTCAACACGTCATTTGAAACTGGGCAACTCCGTGAGGTATGGAAAATGGCAAATGTAGTCCCAATTTTTAAAAAGGGAGACAGACATGAGGCACTAGACTACAGACCTGTATCACTAACGTGTATAGTATGCAAGATCGTGGAGAAGATCATCAGGAGGAGAGTGGTGGAGCACCTGGAAAGAAACAAGTGTATAATTCACAACCAGCACGGTTTCAGGGAAGGAAAATCCTGTGTCACAAACCTACTAGAGTTTTATGACAAGGTGACAGAAGTAAGACAAGAGAGAGAGGGGTGGATCGACTGCATATTTTTGGACTGCAAGAAGGCCTTCGACACAGTTCCTAACAAGAGGTTACTGCAAAAGCTAGAGGATCAGGCACACATAACAGGAAAGGCACTTCAATGGATCAGAGAATACCTGACAGGGAGGCAACAACGAGTCATGGTACGCGACGAGGTGTCAGAGTGGGTGTCGGTGACAAGCGGGGTTCCACAGGGGTCAGTCCTAGGACCTGTGCTGTTCTTGGTATATGTGAACGACATAACGTAAGGGATAGACTCAGAAGTGTCCTTGTTTGCAGATGATGCGAAGTTAATGAGAAGAATCAAATCGGATGAGGATCAGGCAGGACTACAAAGAGACCTGGACAGGCTACAAGCCTGGTCCAGCAACTGGCTTCTTGAATTTAACCCTGCCAAATGCAAAGTCATGAAGATTGGGGAAGGGCAAAGAAGACCGCAGACACAATATAGTTTAGATGGCCAAAGACTGCAAACCTCGCTCAAGGAAAAAGATCTGGGGGTGAGTATAACACCGAGCATATCTCCTGAGGCGCACATCAATCAGATAACTGCTGCAGCATACGGGCGCCTGGCAAACCTACGGATAGCGTTCCGATACCTCAGTAAGGATTTGTTTAAGACTCTGTATACAATTTACGTCAGGCCCATACTGGAGTATGCAGCACCAGTTTGGAACCGACACCTAGTCAAGCACGTCAAGAAATTAGAGAAAGTGCAAAGGTTTGCAACAAGACTAGTCCCAGAGCTACGGGGATTGTCCTACGAAGAAAGGTTGAGGGAAATCGACCTGACGACACGGGAGGACAGGAGGGACAGGGGAGACATGAGAACGACATATAAAATACTGCGCGGAATAGACAAGGTGGACAAAGACGGGATGTTCCAGAGAAGGGACACAGACACAAGAGGTCACAATTGGAAGTTGAAGACTCAGATGAATCAAAGGGATGTTAGGAAGTATTTCTTCAGTCATAGAGTAGTCAGGCCGTGGAATAGCCTAGAAAGTGACGTAGTGGAGGCGGGAACCATTCATAGTTTTAAGGCGAGGTATGATAGAGCTCATGGGGCAGGGAGAGAAAGGACCTAGTAGCAATCAGCGAAGAGGCGGGGCCAGGAGCTGTGACTCGACCCCTGCAACCACAAATAGGTGAGTACATATATATATATATATATATATATATATATATATATATATATATATATATATATATATATATATATATATATATATATATATATATATATATATATATATATATATATATATATATATATATATATATATATATATATATATATATATATATATATATATATATATATATATATATATATATATATATATATATATATATATATATATATATATATATATATATATATATATATATATATATATATATATATACATATATATATATATATATATATATATATATATATATATATATATATATATATATATATATATATATATATATATATATATATATATATATATATATATATATATATATATATATATATATATATATATATATATATATATATATATATATATATATATATATATATATATATATATATATATATATATATATATATATATATATATATATATATATATATATATATATATATATATATTGCGAAGATGCAGGGAATATTTTTATGAATTGTTAAATGTTGATGAAGATAGGGAAGCTGTGATTTCGTGTATAGGGCAAGGAGGAATAACATCTTGTAGGAGTGAGGAAGAGCCAGTTATGAGTGTGGGGGAAGTTCGTGAGGCAGTAGGGGGTAAGGGGGTAAGGCAGCCGGGATTGATGGGATAAAGATAGAAATGTTAAAAGCAGGTGGGGATATAGTTTTGGAGTGGTTGGTGCAATTATTTAATAAATGTATGGAAGAGGGTAAGGTTCCTAGGGATTGGCAGAGAGCATGCATAGTTCCTTTGTATAAAGGCAAAGGGGATAAAAGAGAGTGCAAAAATTATAGGGGGATAAGTCTGTTGAGTATACCTGGCAAAGTGTATGGTAGAGTTATTATTGAAAGAATTAAGAGTAAGACGGAGAATAGGATAGCAGATGAACAAGGAGGCTTTAGGAAAGGTAGGGGGTGTGTGGACCAGGTGTTTACAGTGAAACATATAAGTGAACAGTATTTAGATAAGGCTAAAGAAGTCTTTGTGGCATTTATGGATTTGGAAAAGGCGTATGACAGGGTGGAATAGGGGGGCAATGTGGCAGATGTTGCAGGTGTATGGTGTAGGAGGTAGGTTACTGAAGGCAGTGAAGAGTTTTTACGAGGATAGTGAGGCTCAAGTTAGAGTATATAGGAAAGAGGGAAATTATTTCCCAGTAAAAGTAGGCCTTAGACAAGGATGTGTGATGTCACCTGGTTGTTTAATATATTTGTAGATAGGACTGTAAGAGAAGTAAATGCGAGGGTCTCGGCAAGAGGTGTGGAGTTAAAAATAAAGAATCACACATAAAGTGGGAGTTGTCACAGTTGCTCTTTGCTGATGACACTGTGCTCTTGGGAGATTCTGAAGAGAAGTTGCAGAGGTTGGTGGATGAATTTGTTAGGGTGTGCAAAAGAAGAAAATTAAAAGTGAACACAGGAAAGAGTAAGGCTATGAGGATAACAAAAAGATTAGGTGATGAAAGATTGGATATCAGATTGGAGGGAGAGAGTATGGAGGAGGTGAATGTATTCAGATATTTGGGAGTGGACGTATCAGCGGATGGGTCTATGAAAGATGAGGTGAATCATAGAATTGATGAGGGGAAAAGGGTGAGTGGCGCACTTAGGAGGCAAAGAGGGGAATGTATGAGAGTATAGTTTTACCAACGCTCTTATATGGGTGTGAAGCATGGGTGATGAATGTTGCAGCGAGGAGAAGGCTGGAGGCAGTGGAGATGTCATGTCTGAGGGCAATGTGTGGTGTGAATATAATGCAGAGAATTCGTAGTTTGGAAGTTAGGAGGAGGTGCGGGATTACCAAAACTGTTGTCCAGAGGGCTGAGGAAGGGTTGTTGAGGTGGTTAGAACATGTAGAGAGAATCGAGCGGAAAAGAATGACTTCAAGAGTGTATCAGTCTGTAGTGGAAGGAAGGCGGGGGAGGGGTCGGCCTAGGACAGGTTGGAAGGAGGGGATAAAGGAGGTTTTGTGTGCGAGGGGCTTGGACTTCCAGCAGGCATGCGTGAGCGTGTTTGATAGAAGTGAATGGAGACAAATGGTTTTTAATATTTGATGTGCTGTTGGAGTGTGAGCAAAGTAACATCTATGAAGGGATTCAGGGAAACCGGCAGGCCGGACTTGAGTCCTGGAGATGGGAAGTACAGTGCCTGCACTCTGATGGAGGGGTGTTAATGTTGCAGTTTAAAAACTGTAGTGTAAAGCATCCTTCTGGCAAGACAGTGATGGAGTGAATGATGGTGAAAGTTTTTCTTTTTCGGGCCACCCTGCCTTGGTGGGAGTCGGCCAGTGTGATAACAAATATATATATATATATATATATATATATATACAAGGAATTCGCAAGAGCAGAAGAAATATACACAAACACTGATCTCTGGCTGAAGGAGACTCGAACCTACGAACCTTGGAACAAGGTACGCAGTGCTATACCAAACTCACCACACTGGACAATACCTTGGACTCCAGCTTGCGCTAGGCTTTGATCCAAGGTCTAGCGCAAGCTGGACTCCAAGGCATTGGTCCAGTGTGGTGAGTTTGGTATAGCACTGCGCACCTTGTTCCAAGGTTCGTAGGTTCGAGTCTCCTTCAGCCAGAGATCAGTGTTTGTGTATATTTCGCCTGCTCTTGCGAATTCCTTATATGTATGTATATATATATATATATATATATATATATATATATATATATATATATATATATATATATATATATATATATATATATATATATATATATATATATATACAACACTGCGCTAGCCAAGGACTCGAACCCATGCTGCTTTGGCCTGCCTCATGGTGGGTGAAAACACATGACGCCTTAATCCACTGGACCATATGATCCTTAAGAGTAGTGCATCTAGCGGAACTGGATGTTGTGCTCGCTACCCAAGGACACACGATGGTGTGGATGACTCTAGGCTAATTTCATTCTAGTCCCTGTTTGGTGTACTAGTAGAGCGGGCAGTATTTTATATTATTGTGACCACGAACGAGTGGCATTGACCAATAACAATACTGCAGGAGCCAAGGACTCGAACCCATGCTGCTTTGGCCTGCCTCATGGTGGGCAAAAACACTTGACACCCTAATCCACTGGACTACACTTCCAGTGGATTAGAGCGTCAACCCCAGTTGATCAACTCCACAGGTTAGTGATTACTAAGAATATTGATTTGCTTAAACACGAAAGGAAAATGTTATTTATTGAAGTTAGAAGTTAAAGTTTTAATATTTTAATCTTCCGAAGCTATAGTGCCTAATAGGTGTTTAATGTATTGATATGGGTCAAAAAAAATGTATTTGAAAATGGAATAAAACCAACACGGGGGTCGTCCCACAGTTACTAAAAACAACAGACATAGCCCCACTCCACAAAGGGGGCAGTAAAGCAACAGCAAAGAACTACAGACCGATAGCACTAACATCCCATATCATAAAAATCTTTGAAAGGGTCCTAAGAAGCAAGATCACCACTCATCTAGAAACCCATCAGTTACACAACCCAGGGCAACATGGGTTTAGAACAGGTCGCCCCTGTCTGTCTCAACTATTGGATCACTACGACAAGGTCCTAGATGCACTAGAAGACAAAAAGAATGCAGATGTAATATATACAGACTTTGCAAAAGCCTTCGACAAGTGTGACCATGGCGTAATAGCGCACAAAATGCGTGCTAAAGGAATAACAGGAAAAGTCGGTCGATGGATCTATAATTTCCTCACTAACAGAACACAGAGAGTAGTCGTCAACAGAGTCAAGTCCGAGGCAGCTACGGTGAAAAGCTCTGTTCCACAAGGCACAGTACTCGCTCCCATCTTGTTCCTCATCCTCATATCCGACATAGACAAGGATGTCAGCCACAGCACCGTGTCTTCCTTTGCAGAAGACACCCGAATCTGCATGAGTGTCTTCCATTGCAGACACTGCAAAGCTCCAGGCGGACATCAACCAAATCTTTCAGTGGGCTGCAGAAAACAATATGAAGTTCAACGATGAGAAATTTCAATTACTCAGATATGGTAAACACGAGGAAATTAAATCTTCATCAGAGTACAAAACAAATTCTGGCCACAAAATAGAGCGAAACACCAACGTCAAAGACCTGGGAGTGATCATGTCGGAGGATCTCACCTTCAAGGACCATAACATTGTATCAATCGCATCTGCTAGAAAAATGACAGGATGGATAATGAGAACCTTCAAAACTAGGGAGGCCAAGCCCATGATGACACTCTTTAGGTCACTTGTTCTATCTAGGCTGGAATATTGCTGCACACTAACAGCACCTTTCAAGGCAGGTGAAATTGCTGACCTACAAAATGTACAGAGAACCTTCACGGCGCGCATAACGGAGATAAAACACCTCAATTACTGGGAGCGCTTGAGGTTCCTAAACCTGTATTCCCTGGAACGCAGGCGGGAGAGATACATGATTATATACACCTGGAAAATCCTAGAGGGACTAGTACCGAACTTGCAAACGAAAATCACTCACTACGAAAGCAAAAGACTTGGCAGACGATGCAACATCCCCCCAATGAAAAGCAGGGGTGTCACTAGCACGTTAAGAGACCATACAATAAGTGTCAGGGGCCCGAGACTGTTCAACTGCCTCCCAGCATACATAAGGGGGATTACCAACAGACCCCTGGCAGTCTTCAAGCTGGCACTGGACAAGCACCTAAAGTCGGTTCCTGACCAGCCGGGCTGTGGCTCGTACGTTGGTTTGCGTGCAGCCAGCAGTAACAGCCTGGTTTATCAGGCTCTGATCCACCAGGAGGCCTGGTCACAGACCGGGCCGCGGGGGCGTTGACCCCCGGAACTCTCTCCAGGTAAACTCCAGGTAAACAGGGAAGCTCTGCGCCTGCGCTGATGGGCAGGGGAGAGGTGGAGACGGGACATCGGGAGCGGGAGTGTTTGGAATAGAGTTGAGAGACTGTGAAAACATGGGACCAGGAAAATGGCATTCACGGCGGCCTAAGGATTAATATAGGCCTCACTTCATAATAGAAAGTGTCGTAACTGTCCCTGGTGAAGAGTGAGGGAACGTGATTTACGGGACGACTGTAATAAGTGGTAAAATTAATGAATAATAATAGGACCGGTGGTGACTGGTGCGCCGCCATGGAGTGTGTCCAGGGGAAAATACCCGTGATTTAATCCTCACTCATCGGTCTCAGATCTTAATGGAGTGACCTCTAATGTGTATAATAATGAGACATTAAATCGTCTTGTGAATTGTAATGTAATCAGTGATAATAACACTAAGTTAAGAGAATGCATGATGTGAAATAAGTCGCCTTGCTCCGAGTGAACACGTGTAGACCTTGTGGTTCCTGTCCTGAGGATAGTGAAGTTTTTATGGAGTCACGACTTCTAAACCAGGACAAACCAACAGATACCTCGTCCTGCTGGAATAAGAACCGTGTCGGTGTAGCAGGACATCGAAATGAGATGGTGAATGGAGGAAATAAGGAGCATCAATTACCCACAGTTAAATAACCCTTCTAGTTATAGCAGACTGATACTGGCCAGTTAGGTATGTTGTAATTGGATAGGTTGTGGGTGATCCAGCTACATCAAGTGACCACCAGAGAATATCTGGTAAGTGGTGGGATCATATACAAGTGTTTTTCCTTGAAGGATATATCCATGTGTAACCTACCCCCCCCCCTTCATTCAGTTATACTAATATAATCTATACAGTCCACAATTAATTAGTAGCGCTGTACTTGTGGGTGCTATCCAATTTATACTGGTCTCGGATAGATATGGATAAGATTGTGAGGTCGAAGGGACCACCTGCAGTGACCAGGGGTGGTTAAGTTTTCTCACATGTCTACACGGGGTGACTATGGTAAACAATATGGTTGTTGTCTCCCAATGAGATTACTCGTATGCATGTAATGTTGAGGTACATACAAGTAACCCCTATAAAATTTTCCGTATCTGCACGTTGGTCCTTCCTGAACCAGATGCAATCAGTGAAAAAATTAATAGAATTAATTACTTAATAATTAAGTGACTGATCGAAGGAAGTGGGTATAGAGTACACAAATTTAATCGATCGTGTGGTGGATGATAATTAGCCCAATTAATTGCTAGCACATGTGTGGCTAGGATTTCTACAAGAGTAAAGTACAAGAATTACTCTTATAAGGCGCCTACTTAAGTTGTATAATCAGCGATTAATAATTCTCTAACCATCATTACAGGCATTTAAAGGTCATGTAACGAAGGCATACAGTAAGTGCTTGGATTTAATGAATCAAGAAACCGTGAACCCTAATGAATTAAAGTTATATTTAGATGCTTTAGAGAGTAGATTTGAGTGGTACAAATTGTAGTATAAAGACTGTGAAAGAGATCTGCTGGAGAATTGTGCAGATGGAAAGGAAATGAATGTTTTAATTAATCAGCATTACGAAGTGGAAGAAAAACTGTCTTGTAAAAGTAAGGCTTTGAATAAATTAAAGGGTTTAAACCAGGCAGTTGATCATCCTATTAATGCAAAGGGTGGGTTTGTCAAAACCTCCAAAGTACGGTCTGGAGGAAATCAGACTAGGTCGGCAAGAATTAATTGTTCAATTGTAGACCAGTCAGCCAAACAGTTCTAAGGATATAACACATAATGACTTTGAAGTATCTGTCAAGTCTCAAAAGGGAAAAATTATCCCAGTGATAATAATCATTAAGAGTTAAATAGGCATATTTCAAGTGACAGGAATCAGTAATAGTGGTTCCTCACATCAAGGTAAGAGGAATAAGTACCTCAGTAAGGGTAACCCAGTTAATAAGAGGTCAGGCAAGGAAAAGAGAGACTGTCTCTTATGCAAGGGTACTCATTTCACTAAGAACTGTAATGCCTATAATTCATGGGATATTAAAGTGGAAAGAATGAAAGAACTTGACAGATGTATCAGATGTCTAGGCAATCATAATGTAAAGGATTGTCATACCAAATTGTACATGGTGCAACAAGGGAAGGCACCATACAGTTATGTGCAGGGTTGTATGTAATTCTTATAATAATGGTGACAATAATGATAATGTTAATAACCCTGACACTACAGTGACTGATGTAAAGGTTGCAGCTAATGGCAATAATGATGGCCTAGCTGAGGTAGCCTTGCCGGCGTTGGATGTAATAATTCAGGATAAAGGGCATAAATCCAAAACTATGCGGCGTCACTCTCCTCAACACTGGTACGAGCCATGTAATATATGGCAGACTACCGCCTAGTAATAATGACTAGAGGAAGTAGCAAATACAGTCACGGTGTCTTACTCATAAAAGATCAACCCAGTACAAGTATTCTTCTATCGAGAATGATGTTGAACCAGTCTAATTTGTGGGAGCTGGACAGCATAGTGATTAATATAAATGAAGAAAGTCCAGATGATTCCTTTACTCAGGAACAATACCTGAAGGAAGTTAAATTTGAATCTGGACATTACTGGGTGCGACTTCCGTGGAAGCTGAACCGTCCAGAATTATCTACTAATTATACGATGGCATATGGACAGTTAAAGGGCCCAGCTCTGTGAACTGAGCAAGACACCAAAATTGTTGACTGCTTATAATGATATAATTAATCAACAGTTAAATAATAAATTGTTCCTACTTCAGGCGACGATAAATGCACACCTTAAGTGCACAGGTGGTCCACTGAGCGAAGTAATTGGGTAAATAATCTTATGTGGACAATTTCCTGGGTGACGTCAACTGCAGAGGAACTAATGAGGATATATGAAGGGGTTAATGAAATAATGCAAGGTGCAAGGATGTCCCTGAGGGAATGGAACAGTAATTAGTCCATTTTGAGGTATCAATATATGTGGATAGCCCTGGAGTTGAAGTACCTATATGCAGTAATATACTAGGGCTCACTTGGGATACTGAGAGAGACTTGTTATTGTTAAAGTCTCATAATTCCAGTATGCGCAATAAATTAACCCAGAGAGCATAGGTTTAGTGTCACACCACCTTACAATAAGAGGGAAATTGTTAATACCAGAAGCATGGAAGCTTTAGTGTGATTTGGATGGAGCCCTACCTGAGGAGTTAACAGGTGGAAAGAATTAATGGGTGATTATATAGGTTGCACTTGTGTCCTTTTACTTTACGATTATATAAATACCAATGTTGGAGTTCCCAAGCCAGGTGGCCAGTGAAGATGGGAAAATTGTACTCCACATTATTTAAGTCGTCTAACAACGACCTCCGCCCGGCCGCAGTGTGGAAAATATTTTAATCTTCCGAAGCTATAGTGCCTAATAGGTGTTTAATGTATTGATATGGGTAAAAAAAAATGTATTTGAAAATGGAATAGAACAAGCAGGGAAGCTCTGCGCCTGCGCTGATGGGCAGGGGAGAGGTGGAGACGGGGTATCGGGAGTGGGAGTGTTTGGAATGGAGTTAAGAGGCTGTGAAAACATGGGACCAGGAAATTGGCGTTCACGGCGGCCTAAGGATTAATATAGGCCTCACTTCATAATGGGAAGTGTCGTAACTGTCCCTGGTGAAGAGTGAGGGAACGTGATTTACAGGACCGCTGTAATAAGTGGTAAAATTAGTGAATAATAGTAGGACCGGTGGTGACTGGTGCGCCACCATGGAGTGTGTCCAGGGGAAAATACCCATGATTTAATCCTCACTCATCGGTCTCAGATCTTAATGGAGTGACCTCTAATGTGTATAATAATGAGACATTAAATCGTCTTGTGAATTGTAATGTAATCAGTGATAATAACACTAAGTTAAGAGAATGCATGATGTGAAATAAGTCGCCTTGCTCCGAGTGAACACGTGTAGACCTTGTGGTCTTAAGTTCACATAAAACTAACTTACTGTACTAACCTTCTTAAAAGTTAGTCAGTCTTAGAGATAAATTTAGATTTTGATTTTGGACGGAGTAGATTATATTATGTTCAGGATATTATAACAGTTTAAATATTGTTTTTTTATGCTATAATTTTTGAGTGTCGCAAATGATTACTTTCCAGCCTTCCACGCCAGCTTTCCATGCCAGTCTTCCACGCCAGCTTTACACGCCAGCCTTACACGCCAGCCTTCCACGTCAGCCTCCTACGCCAGCCTACCACGCCAGCCTTCCACGCCAGCCTTCCACGCCAACCTTCCACGCCAGCCTTCCACGCCAACCTTACACGCCAGCCTTCCACGCCAGCCTTCCACGCCAGCCTTCCACGCCAGCCTTCCACGCCAACCTTCCACGCCAGCCTTCCACGCCAACCTTACACGCCAGCCTTCCACGCCAGCCTTCCACGCCAGCCTCCCACGCCAGCCTTCCACGCCAGCCTTCCACGCCAGCCTTCCACGCCAGCCTTCCACGCCAGCCTTCCACGCCAGCCTCCCACGCCAGCCTTACACGCCAACCTTCCACGCCAACCTTCCACGCCAATCTTCCACGCCACCCTCCCACGCCACCCTCCCACGCCAGACTTCCACGCCAACCTTCCACGCCAGCCTCCCAGGCCAACCTTCCACGCCATTTTAATGCATTTGTGTATCTTAGGATATTTTCTCTTTGAAATATATGAATTAAGTTTATTGGGTGTACATGATAATTTACCATCTTTACTGAAGTAATTTGAATATTACTTTGTATATGACAACTCATCAACGCCTCTTCTGATTCCCTTCAAATCTTCAACTCTAGAAATTGAACTGCATTTGCGATTTGTCGCATTCTGCACTATACCATGCATGCATTAATACACACTGGCATGCATTAATACACACTGGCATGCATTAATACACACTGGCATGCATTAATACACACTGGCATGCATTAATACACACTGGCATGCATTAATACACACTGGCATGCATTAATACACACTGGCATGCATTAATACACACTGGCATGCATTAATACACCCTGGCATGCATTAATACACACTGGCATACATTAATACACACTGGCATGCATTAATACACACTGGCATGCATTAATACACCCTGGCATGCATTAATACACCCTGGCATGCATTAATACACACTGGCATACATTAATACACCCTGGCATGCATTAATACACACTGGCATGCATTAATACACACTGGCATGCATTAATACACACTGGCATGCATTAATACACCCTGGCATGCATTAATACACACTGGCATGCATTAATACAAACTGGCATGCATTAATACACACTGGCATGCATTAATACACCCTGGCATGCATTAATACACACTGGCATACATTAATACACACTGGCATGCATTAATACACACTGGCATGCATTAGTACACACTGGCATACATTAATACACACTGGCATGCATTAATACACACTGGCATGCATTAATACACACTGGCATGCATTAATACACACTGGCATACATTAATACACACTGGCATGCATTAATACACACTGGCATGCATTAATACACACTGGCATGCATTAATACACACGGGCATGCATTAATACACACTGGAATACATTAATACACACTGGCATCCATTAATACGCACTGGCATGCATTAACACACACTGGTATGCATTAATACACACTGGCATACATTAATACACACTGGCATGTATTAATGCACAATGGCATGCATTAATACACACTGGCATGCATTAATACACACTGGCATGCATTAATACACACTGGCATGCATTAATACACACTGGCATGCATTAGTACACACTGGCATGCATTAATACACACTGGCATGCATTAGTACACACTGGCATACATTAATACACATTGCCATACATTAATACACACTGGCATACAATAATACACACTGGCATACATTAATACACACTGGCATACAATAATACACAAGGGATTACTGTAGTTGTGGAACACGGGGATACCTGCATCAGGTAATACACAGACTGTAACATATGCAGCTATTATCATAATCAAGGAGAAGCACCAAGCACAGAGATCATAAAATGCTTGAGGAATAGTAAACAATTAGGGTCGATCTTAGGAAAGGGAGGATGGGTATATTTCCTGGGATTAAAAGCCACCTTCCTCATCACAGGTATGAGAGCGTCGTTCTTGAAGGCTTTAGTAAACATTACACATTGCCAACTATTTGCTGAAGTGTGATGTTGGCAACACTAGCAGTGTAAGACACTACTATCTTAACCCGGTGCTCTTTCTTCAACATGGTGCTCTTTCTTCAACCCGGTGCTCTTTCTTCAACCCGGTGCTCTTTCTTTAACCCGGTGCTCTTTCTTCAACCCGGTGCTCTTTCTTCAACCCGGTGCTCTTTCTTCAACCCGGTGCTCTTTCTTCAACCCGGTGCTCTTTCTTCAACCCGGTGCTCTTTCTTCAACCCGATGGTCTTTCTTCAACCCGGTGCTCTTTCTTCAACCCGGTGCTCTTTCTTCAACCCAGTGCTCTTTCTTCAACCCGGTGCTCTTTCTTCAACCCGCTCCTCTTTCTTCAACCCGGTGCTCTTTCTTCAGCCCGCTGCTCTTTCTTCAACCCGCTGCTCTTTCTTCAACCCGGTGCTCTTTCTTCAACCCGGTGCTCTTTCTTCAACCCGCTGCTCTTTCTTCAACCCGCTGCTCTTTCTTCAACCCGGTGCTCTTTCTTCAACTCGGTGCTCTTTCTTCAACCCAATGGTCTTTCTTCAACCCGGTGCTCTTTCTTCAACCCGGTGCTCTATCTTCAACCCGGTGCTCTTTCTTCAACCCGGTGCTCTTTCTTCAACCCGATGGTCTTTCTTCAACCCGGTGCTCTTTCTTCAACCCGGTGCTCTTTCTTCAACCCGGTGCTCTTTCTTCAACCCGCTGCTCTTTCTTCAACCCGATGCTCTTTCTTCAACCCGGTGCTCTTTCTTCAACCCGGTGCTCTTTCTTCAACCCGCTGCTCTTTCTTCAACCCGCTGCTCTTTCTTCAACCCGCTGCTCTTTCTTCAAACCGGTGCTCTTTCTTCAACCCGGTGCTCTTTCTTCAACCCGCTGCTCTTTCTTCAACCCGCTGCTCTTTCTTCAACCCGGTGCTCTTTCTTCAACCCGGTGCTCTTTCTTCAACCCGGTGCTCTTCCTTCAACCCGGTGCTCTTTCTTCAACCCGGTGCTCTTTCTTCAACCCGGTGCTCTTTCTTCAACCCGGTGCTCTTCCTTCAACCCGGTGCTCTTTCTTCAACCCGGTGCTCTTTCTTCAACCCGGTGCTCTTTCTTCAACCCGGTGCTCTTTCTTCAACCCGATGCTCTTTCTTCAACCCGGTGCTCTTTCTTCAACCCGGTGCTCTTTCTTCAACCCGGTGCTCTTTCTTCAACCCGGTGCTCTTTCTTTAACCCGGTGCTCTTTCTTCAACCCGGTGCTCTTTCTTTAAGCCGGTGCTCTTTCTTCAACTCGGTGCTCTTTCTTCAACCCGGTGCTCTTTCTTCAACCCGGTGCTCTTTCTTCAAACCGGTGCTCTTTCTTCAACCCGGTGCTCTTTCTTCAACCCGGTGCTCTTTCTTCAACCCGGTGATCTTTCTTTAACCCGGTGCTCTTTCTTCAACCCGGTGCTCTTTCTTCAACCCGGTGCTCTTTCTTTAACCCGGTGCTCTTTCTTCAACCCGGTGCTCTTCCTTCAACCCGGTGCTCTTTCTTCAACCCGGTGCATTTCTTCAACCCGGTGCTCTTTCTTCAACCCGCTGCTCTTTCTTCAACCCGGTGCTCTTTCTTCAACTCGGTGCTCTTTCTTCAACCCGGTGCTCTTTCTTCAACTCGGTGCTCTTTCTTCAACTCGGTGCTCTTTCTTGAACCCGGTGCTCTTTCTTCAACTCGGTGCTCTTTCTTCAACCCGGTGCTCTTTCTTCAACTCGGCGCTCTTTCTTCAACCCGGTGCTCTTTCTTCAACCCGGCGCTCTTTCTTAAACCCGGCGCTTTTTCTTCAACCCGGCGCTCTTTCTTCAACATGGTGCTCTTTCTTCAACCCGGCGCTCTTTCTTCAACATGGTGCTCATTCTTCAACCCGGTTCTCTTTCTTCAACATGGTGCTCTTTCTTCAACCCGATGCTCTTTCTTCAACATGATGCTCTTTCTTCAACCAGGCGCTCTTTCTTCAACCCGGTGCTCTTTTTTCAACCCGGTGCTCTTTCTTCAACCCGGTGCTCTTTCTTCAACCTGATGGTCTTTCTTCAACCCGGTGCTCTTTCTTCAACCCGGTGCTCTTTCTTCAACCCGGTGCTCTTTCTTCAACCCGGTGCTCTTTCTTCAACCCGCTGCTCTTTCTTCAACCCGGTGCTCTTTCTTCAACCCGGTGCTCTTTCTTCAACCCGCTGCTCTTTCTTCAACCCGCTGCTCTTTCTTCAACCCGCTGCTCTTTCTTCAACCCGGTGCTCTTTCTTCAACCCGCTGCTCTTTCTTCAACCCGGTGCTCTTTCTTCAACCCGGTGCTCTTTCTTCAACCCGGTGCTCTTTCTTCAACCCGGTGCTCTTTCTTCAACCCGGTGCTCTTTCTTCAACCCGGTGCTCTTTCTTCAACCCGGTGCTCTTTCTTCAACCCGGTGCTCTTCCTTCAACCCTGTGCTCTTTCTTCAACCCGGTGCTCTTTCTTCAACCCGGTGCTCTTTCTTCAACCCGGTGCTCTTCCTTCAACCCGGTGCTCTTTCTTCAACCCGGTGCTCTTTCTTCAACCCGGTGCTCTTTCTTCAAACCGGTGCTCTTTCTTCAACCCGGTGCTCTTTCTTCAACCCGGTGCTCTTTCTTTAACCCGGTGCTCTTTCTTCAACCCGGTGCTCTTTCTTTAAGCCGGTGCTCTTTCTTCAACTCGGTGCTCTTTCTTCAACCCGGTGCTCTTTCTTCAACCCGGTGCTCTTTCTTCAACCTGGTGCTCTTTCTTCAACCCGGTGCTCTTTCGTCAACCCGGTGCTCTTTCTTCAACCCGGTGATCTTTCTTTAACCCGGTGCTCTTTCTTCAACCCGGTGCTCTTTCTTCAACCAGGTGCTCTTTCTTTAACCCGGTGCTCTTTCTTCAACCCGGTGCTCTTTCTTCAACCCGGTGCTCTTTCTTCAACCCGGTGCATTTCTTCAACCCGGTGCTCTTTCTTCAACCCGCTGCTCTTTCTTCAACCCGGTGCTCTTTCTTCAACTCGGTGCTCTTTCTTCAACCCGGTGCTCTTTCTTCAACTCGGTGCTCTTTCTTCAACTCGGTGCTCTTTCTTGAACCCGGTGCTCTTTCTTCAACTCGGTGCTCTTTCTTCAACCCAGTGCTCTTTCTTCAACTCGGTGCTCTTTCTTCAACCCGGTGCTCTTTCTTCAACCCGGTGCTCTTTCTTCAACCCGGTGCTCTTTCTTCAACCCGGTGCTCTTTCTTCAACTCGGTGCTCTTTCTTCAACCCTGTGCTCTTTCTTCAACTCGGTGCTCTTTCTTCAACCCGGTGCTCTTTCTTCAACCCGGTGCTCTTTCTTCAACTCGGTGCTCTTTCTTCAACTCGGTGCTCTTTCTTCAACCTGGTGCACTTTCTTTAACCCGGTGCTCTTTCTTCAACCCTGTGCTCTTTCCTCAACCCGGTGCTCTTTCTTCAACCCGGTGCTCTTTCTTTAACCCGGTGCTCTTTCTTCAACCCGGTGCTCTTTCTTCAACCCGGTGCTCTTTCTTCAACCCGGTGCTCTTTCTTCAACCCGGTGCTCTTTCTTCAACACGGTGCTCTTTCTTCAACACGGTGCTCTTTCTTCAACCCGATGCTCTTTCTTCAACCCGGTGCTCTTTCTTCAACCCGGTGCTCTTTCTTCAACTCGGTGCTCTTTCTTCAACCCGGTGCTCTTTCTTCAACCCGGTGCTCTTTCTTCAACTCGGTGCTCTTTCTTCAACCCGGTGCTCTTTCTTCAACTCGGTGCTTTTTCTTCAACCCGGTGCTCTTTCTTCAACCCGGTGCTCTTTCTTCAACCCGGTGCTCTTTCTTCAACCCGGTGCTCTTTCTTCAACTCGGTGCTCTTTCTTCAACTCGGTGCTCTTTCTTCAACCCGGTGCTTTTTCTTCAACCCGGCGCTCTTTCTTCAACCCGGCGCTTTTTCTTCAACCCGGTGCTCTTTCTTCAACATGGTGCTCTTTCTTCAACCCGGCGCTCTTTCTTCAACCCGGCGCTTTTTCTTCAACCCGGTGCTCTTTCTTTAACATGGTGCTCTTTCTTCAACCCGGTGCTCTTTCTTCAACCCGGTGCTCTTTCTTCAACCAGGTGCTCTTTCTTCAACTCGGTGCTCTTTCTTCAACCCGGTGCTCTTTCTTCAACCCGGAGCTCTTTCTTAAACCCTGTGCTCTTTCTTCAACCCGGTGCTCTTTCTTCAACCCGGCGCTCTTTCTTCAACCCGGCGCTTTTTCTTCAACCCGGTGCTCTTTCTTCAACATTGCGCTCTTTCTTCAACCCGGTGCTCTTTCTTCAACCCGGTGCTCTTTCTTCAACATGGTGCTCTTTCTTCAACCCGGTGCTCTTTCTTCAACATGGTGCTTTTTCTTCAACCCGGTGCTCTTTTTTCAACCCGGTGCTCTTTCTTCAACATGGTGCTCTTTCTTCAACCCGGTGCCCTTTCTTCAACATGGTGCTCTTTCTTCAACCCGGTGCCCTTTCTTCAACCCGGTGCTCTTCCTTCAACCCGGCGCTCTTTCTTAAACCCGGCGCTTTTTCTTCAACCCGGCGCTCTTTCTTCAACATGGTGCTCTTTCTTCAACCCGGCGCTCTTTCTTCAACATGGTGCTCATTCTTCAACCCGGTGCTCTTTCTTCAACATGGTGCTCTTTCTTCAACCCGATGCTCTTTCTTCAACATGATGCTCTTTCTTCAACCAGGCGCTCTTTCTTCAACCCGGCGCTCTTTCTTCAACATGGTGCTCTTTCTTCAACCCGATGCTCTTTCTTCAACATGATGCTCTTTCTTCAACCAGGCGCTCTTTCTTCAACCAGGCGCTCTTTCTTCAACCCGGCGCTCTTTCTTCAACATGGTGCTCTTTCTTCAACCCGGCGCTCTTTCTTCAACATGGTGCTCATTCTTCAACCCGGTGCTGTTTCTTCAACATGGTGTTCTTTCTTCAACCAGGCGCTCTTTCTTCAACCCGGCGCTCTTTCTTCAACACGGCGCTTTTTCTTCAACCCGGCGCTCTTTCTTCAACCCGGCGCTCTTTCTTCAACCCGGCGCTCTTTCTTCAACCCGGCGCTTTATCTTCAACCCGGCGCTCTTTCTTCAACATGGCGCTCTTTCTTCAACATGGTGCTCTTTCTTCTACCCGGCGCTCTTTCTTCAACCCGGCGCTCTTTCTTCAACCCGGCGCTCTTTCTTCAACCTGGCGCTCTTTCTTCAACAAGGCGCTCTTTCTTCAACATGGTGCTCTTTCTTCAACCCGGCGCTCTTTCTTCGACATGGCGCTCTTTCTTCAACATGGTGCTCTTTCTTCAACCCGGCGCTCTTTCTTCAACCCGGCGCTTTTTCTTCAACCCGGCGCTGTTTCTTCAACATGGTGCTCTTTCTTCAACCGGGCGCTCTTTCTTCAACATGGCGCTCTTTCTTCAACATGGCGCTCTTTCTTCAACCCGGCGCTCTTTCTTCAACCCGGCGCTCTTTCTTCAACCCGGCGCTCTTTCTTCAACGAGGCGCTTTTTCTTCAACCCGGCGCTCTTTCTTCAACATGGTGCTCTTTCTTTAACCCGGCGCTCTTTCTTCAACCCGGCGCTCTTTCTTCAACATGGTGCTCTTTCTTTAACCCAGCGCTTTTTCTTCAACCCGGAGCTCTTTCTTCAACATGGTGCTCTTTCTTCATCCCGGCGCTCTTTCTTCAACATGGTGCTCTTTCTTCAACCCGGTGCTCTTTCTTCAACATGGTGCTCCTTCTTCAACCTGGCGCTCTTTCTTCAACATGGTGCTCTTTCTTCAACCCGGGGCTCTTTCTTCAACCCGGCGCTCTTTCTTCAACATGGCGCTCTTTCTTCAACATGGTGCTCTTTCTTCAACCCGGTGCTCTGTCTTCAACATGGTGCTCTTTCTTCAACCTGGCGCTCTTTCTTCAACATGGTGCTCTTTCGTCAACCCAGGGCTCTTTCTTCAACCCGGCGCTCTTTCTTCAACATGGTGCTCTTTCTTCAACTTGGCGCTCTTTCTTCAACATGGTGCTCATTCGTCAACCCAGGGCTCTTTCTTCAACCCGGTGCTCTTTCTTCAACATGGTGCTCTTTCTTCAACCTGGCGCTCTTTCTTCAACATGGTGCTCTTTCGTCAACCCAGGGCTCTTTCTTCAACCCGGTGCTCTTTCTTCAACATGGTGCTCTTTCTTCAACATGGTGCTCTTTCTTCAACATGGTGCTCTTTCTTCAACATGGTGCTCTTTCTTCAAACTGGCGCTCTTTCTTCAACATGGCGCTCTTTCTTCAACCCGGTGCTCTTTCTTCAACATGGTGCTCTTTCTTCAACATGGTGCTCTTTCTTCAACATGGTGCTCTTTCTTCAACATGGTGCTCTTTCTTCAACCTGGCGCTCTTTCTTAAACCTGGCGCTCTTTCTTCAACATGGTGCTCTTTCTTCAACCCGGGGCTCTTTCTTTAACCCGGCGCTCTTTCTTCAACATGGCGCTCTTTCTTCAACATGGCGCTCTTTCTTCAACCGGGCACTTTTTCTTCAACCCGGCGCTCTTTCTTCAACATGGTGCTCTTTCTTCAACCCGGCGCTCTTTCTTCAACATGGTGCTCTTTCTTCAACCCGGCGCTCTTTCTTCAACATGGTTCTCTTTCTTCAACCCGGCGCTCTTTCTTCAACCCGGCGCTCTTTCTTTAACATGGCGCTCTTTCTTCAACCTGGCGCTCTTTCTTCAACCCGGCGCTCTTTCTTTAACATAATGCTCTTTCTTCAACCTGGCGCTCTTTCCTCAACCCTGTGCTCTTTCTTCAACCAGGCGCTCTTTCCTCAACCCGGTGCTCTTTCTTCAACCTGGCGCTCTTTCTTCAACCCGGCGCTCTTTCTTCAACATGGTGCTCTTTCTTCAACCCGAGGCTCTTTCTTCAACCCGGTGCTCTTTCTTCAACCTGGCGCTCTTTCTTCAACCCGGCGCTCTTTCTTCAACATGGTGCTCTTTCTTCAACATGGTGCTCTTTCTTCAACCTGGCGCTCTTTCTTCAACATGGCGCTCTTTCTTCAACCCGGTGCTCTTTCTTCAACATGGTGCTCTTTCTTCAACATGGTGCTCTTTCTTCAACATGGTGCTCTTTCTTCAACATGGTGCTCTTTCTTCAACCTGGCGCTCTTTCTTCAACCTGGCGCTCTTTCTTCAACATGGTGCTCTTTCTTCAACCCGGGGCTCTTTCTTTAACCCGGCGCTCTTTCTTCAACATGGCGCTCTTTCTTCAACATGGCGCTCTTTCTTCAACCGGGCACTTTTTCTTCAACCCGGCGCTCTTTCTTCAACATGGTGCTCTTTCTTCAACCCGGCGCTCTTTCTTCAACATGGTGCTCTTTCTTCAACCCGGCGCTCTTTCTTCAACATGGTTGTCTTTCTTCAACCCGGCGCTCTTTCTTCAACCCGGCGCTCTTTCTTTAACATGGCGCTCTTTCTTCAACCTGGCGCTCTTTCTTCAACCCGGCGCTCTTTCTTTAACATAATGCTCTTTCTTCAACCTGGCGCTCTTTCCTCAACCCTGTGCTCTTTCTTCAACCAGGCGCTCTTTCCTCAACCCGGTGCTCTTTCTTCAACCTGGCGCTCTTTCTTCAACCCGGCGCTCTTTCTTCAACATGGTGCTCTTTCTTCAACCCGAGGCTCTTTCTTCAACCCGGTGCTCTTTCTTCAACCTGGCGCTCTTTCTTCAACCCGGCGCTCTTTCTTCAACATGGTGCTCTTTCTTCAACCCGGCGCTCTTTCTTCAACCCGGCGCTCTTTCTTAAACCCGGCGCTCTTTCTTCAACCCGGCGCTCTTTCTTCAACCAGAGGCTCTTTCATCAACCCAGCGTTCTTTCTTCAACCTGGTGCTCTTTCTTCAACCCGGTGCTCTTTCTTCAACCTGCCGCTCTTTCGTCAACCCAGCGTTCTTTCTTCAACCCGGTGCTCTTTCTTCAACCTGCCGCTCTTTCGTCAACCCAGCGTTCTTTCTTCAACCCGGTGCTCTTTCTTCAACCCGTTGCTCTTTCTTCAACCCTGTGCTCTTTCTTCAACCCGGCGCTCTTTCTTCAACCCGGCGCTCTTTCTTCAATCTGGCGCTCTTTCTTCAAAACAGCGCTCTTTCTTCAACCTTTGCGCTCTTTCTTCAACCTGGGGCTCTTTCGTCAACCCAGCGTTCTTTCTTCAACCCGGTGCTCTTTCTTCAAACGGTGCTCTTTTTTCAACCCGGCGCTCTTTCTTCAACCCGGTGCTCTTTCTTCAACCCGGCGCTCTTTCTTCAACCCGGCGCTCTTTCTTCAACCCGCTGCTCTTTCTTCAACCCGCTGCTCTTTCTTCAACCCGCTGCTCTTTCTTCAACCCGGTGCTCTTTCTTCAACCCGGTGCTCTTTCTTCAACCCTGTGCTCTTTCTTCAACCCGGTGCTCTTTCTTCAACCCGGTGCTCTTTCTTCAACTCGGTGCTCTTTCTTCAACTCGGTGCTCTTTCTTCAACCCGGTGCTCTTTCTTCAACCTGGCGCTCTTTCTTCAACCCGGTGCTCTTTCTTCAACCCGGTGCTCTTTCTTCAACCCGCTGCTCTTTCTTCAACCCGGTGCTCTATCTTCAACCCGGTGCTCTTTCTTCAACCCGGTGCTCTTTCTTCAACTCGGTGCTTTTTCTTCAACCCGGTGCTCTTTCTTCAACCCTGTGCTCTTTCTTCAACCCGGTGCTCTTTCTTCAACCCTGTGCTCTTTCTTCAACTCGGTGCTCTTTCTTCAACTCGGTGCTCTTTCTTCAACTCGGTGCTCTTTCTTCAACTCGGTGCTCTTTCTTCAACCCGGTGCTCTTTCTTCAACCCGGTGCTCTTTCTTCAACCCGGTGCTCTTTCTTCAACCCGGTGCTCTTTCTTCAACCCGGTGCTCTTTCTTCAACCCGGTGCTCTTTCTTCAACCCGGTGCTCTTTCTTCAACCCTGTGCTCTTTCTTCAACCCGGTGCTTTTTCTTCAACCCGGTGCTCTTTCTTCAACCCGGTGCTCTTTCTTGAACCCGGTGCTCTATCTTCAACCCGGTGCTCTTTCTTCAACCCGGTGCTCTTTCTTCAACTCGGTGCTTTTTCTTCAACCCGGTGCTCTTTTTTCAACCCGGTGCTCTTTCTTCAACCCGGTGCTCTTTCTTCAACCCGGTGCTCTTTCTTCAACCCGGTGCTCTTTCTTCAACCCGGTGCTCTTTCTTCAACCCGGTGCTCTTTCTTCAACCCGGTGCTCTTCCTTCAACCCGGTGCTCTTTCTTCAACCCGGTGCTCTTTCTTCAACCAGGTGCTCTTTCTTCAACCCGGTGCTCTTTCTTCAACCCTGTGCTCTTTCTTCAACCCGGTGCTCTTTCTTCAACCCGGTGCTCTTTCTTCAACCCGGTGCTCTTTCTTGAACCCGGTGCTCTTTCTTCAACCCTGTGCTCTTTCTTCAACCCGGTGCTCTTTCTTCAACCCAGTGCTCTTTCTTCAACTCGGTGCTCTTTCTTTAACCCGGTGCTCTTTCTTCAACCCGGTGCTCTTTCTTCAACCCTGTGCTCTTTCTTCAACCCGGTGCTCTTTCTTCAACCCTGTGCTCTTTCTTCAACTCGGTGCTCTTTCTTCAACCCTGTGCTCTTTCTTCAACCCGGTGCTCTTTCTTCAACCCTGTGCTCTTTCTTCAACTCGGTGCTCTTTCTTCAACTCGGTGCTCTTTCTTCAACTCGGTGCTCTTTCTTCAACTCGGTGCTCTTTCTTCAACCCGGTGCTCTTTCTTCAACCCGGTGCTCTTTCTTCAACCCGGTGCTCTTTCTTCAACCCGGTGCTCTTTCTTCAACCCGGTGCTCTTTCTTCAACTCGGTGCTTTTTCTTCAACCCGGTGCTCTTTTTTCAACCCGGTGCTCTTTCTTCAACCCGGTGCTCTTTCTTCAAGCCGGTGCTCTTTCTTCAACCCGGTGCTCTTTCTTGAACCCGGTGCTCTTTCTTCAACCCTGTGCTCTTTCTTCAACCCGGTGCTCTTTCTTCAACCCTGTGCTCTTTCTTCAACTCGGTGCTCTTTCTTCAACCCGGTGCTCTTTCTTCAACCCGGTGCTCTTTCTTCAACCCTGTGCTCTTTTTTCAACCCGGTGCTCTTTCTTCAACCCTGTGCTCTTTCTTCAACCCGGTGCTCTTTCTTCAACCCTGTGCTCTTTCTTCAACTCGGTGCTCTTTCTTCAACCCTGTGCTCTTTCTTCAACCCGGTGCTCTTTCTTCAACCCGGTGCTCTTTCTTCAACTCGGTGCTCTTTCTTCAACTCGGTGCTCTTTCTTCAACTCGGTGCTCTTTCTTCAACTCGGTGCTCTTTCTTCAACTCGGTGCTCTTTCTTCAACTCGGTGCTCTTTCTTCAACTCGGTGCTCTTTCTTCAACTCGGTGCTCTTTCTTCAACTCGGTGCTCTTTCTTTAAGAGGAACTCCGTAAACGACACTTTTTTTCCTATGTTTGAACAGTACAAACACAACCTCAGAAAATCCTTCAAATAAATATATTTTTGGCGACACGACAGATGTAAACACAGTAACTCAGTCGTGACCGGTAGTATGTCACTCACCCTGTGACGTCACTCACTCTGCCAGTCACTCTCCCTGTGACGTCACTCACCCTGCCAGACACTCATCCTGCCAGTCACTCATCCTGTGACGTCACGTCCAGACTGTCTATAAACGGCAAGGAAGTTAGCTACGTGAAGACCACCTGTGGAGGAGACATCAGTTCATCTGTATATCATAACAGTGTGACGTCTGTGGTAAAAAATTAACCAAGACTGTGACTACTGAAAGAAACCTTAGTTTGTGACAACAGTGTTGGAAGTTCAAAGTTGAACATTATCACCATCTACGGTACAGCACATACTCTCTCACCTGTTGTCCCTCTCACCTGTTGTCCCTCTCCACTGTTGTCCCTCTCCAATGTTGTCCTTCTCCACTGTTGTCCCTCTCCAATGTTGTCCTTCTCCACTGTTGTCCCTCTCCAATGTTGTCCTTCTCCACTGTTGTCCCTCTCCAATGTTGTCCTTCTCCACTGTTGTCCCTCTCCACTGTTGTTTTTCTCCACTGTTGTCCTTCTCCACTGTTGTCCTTCTCCACTGTTGTCCTTCTCCACTGTTGTCCTTCTCCACTGTTGTCCTTCTCCACTGTTGTTTTTCTCCACTGTTGTTTTTCTCCACTGTTGTCCTTCTCCACTGTTGTCCTTCTCCACTGTTGTCCTTCTCCACTGTTGTTTTTCTCCACTGTTGTCCTTCTCCACTGTTGTCCTTCTCCACTGTTGTCCTTCTCCACAGTTGTCCTTCTCCACTGTTGTCCTTCTCCACTGTTGTCCTTCTCCACTGTTGTACTCCACTGTTGTCCTTCTCCACAGTTGTCCTTCTCCACTGTTGTCCTTCTCCTCTGTTGTTCTTCTCCACTGTTGTCCTTCTCCACAGTTGTCCTTCTCCACTGTTGTCCTTCTCCACAGTTGTCCTTCTCCACAGTTGTCCTTCTCCACTGTTGTCCTTCTCCACAGTTGTCCTTCTCCACTGTTGTCCTTCTCCTCTGTTGTTCTTCTCCACTGTTGTCCTTCTCCACTGTTGTCCTTCTCCACAGTTGTCCTTCTCCACTGTTGTCCTTCTCCACTGTTGTCCTTCTCCACAGTTGTCCTTCTCCACTGTTGTCCTTCTCCACAGTTGTCCTTCTCCACAGTTGTCCTTCTCCACTGTTGTCCTTCTCCACTGTTGTCCTTCTCCACTGTTGTCCTTCTCCACTGTTGTCCATCTCCACTGTTGTCCTTCTCCACTGTTGTCCTTCTCCACTGTTGTCCTTCTCCACTGTTGTACTCCACTGTTGTCCATCTCCACTGTTGTCCTTCTCCACTGTTGTCCTTCTCCACTGTTGTCCTTCTCCACTGTTGTCCTTCTCCACTGTTGTCCTTCTCCACTGTTGTCCTTCTCCACTGTTGTCCTTCTCCACTGTTGTCCTTCTCCACTGTTGTCCTTCTCCACTGTTGTCCTTCTCCACTGTTGTCCATCTCCACTGTTGTCCTTCTCCACTGTTGTCCTTCTCCACTGTTGTCCTTCTCCACTGTTGTACTCCACTGTTGTCCATCTCCACTGTTGTCCTTCTCCACTGTTGTCCTTCTCCACTGTTGTACTCCACTGTTGTCCTTCTCCACTGTTGTCCTTCTCCACTGTTGTACTCCACTGTTGTCCTTCTCCACAGTTGTCCTTCTCCACAGTTGTCCTTCTCCTCTGTTGTTCTTCTCCACTGTTGTCCGTCTCCACTGTTGTCCTTCTCCACTGTTGTCCATCTCCACTGTTGTCCTTCTCCACTGTTGTCCATTTCCACTGTTGTCCTTCTCCACTGTTGTCCTTCTCCACTGTTGTCCTTCTCCACTGTTGTCCTTCTCCACTGTTGTTCTTCTCCACTGTTGTCCTTCTCCACTGTTGTTCTTCTCCACTGTTGTCCTTCTCCACTGTTGTCCTTCTCCACTGTTGTACTCCACTGTTGTCCATCTCCACTGTTGTCCTTCTCCACTGTTGTCCTTCTCCACTGTTGTACTCCACTGTTGTCCTTCTCCACTGTTGTCCTTCTCCACTGTTGTACTCCACTGTTGTCCTTCTCCACAGTTGTCCTTCTCCACAGTTGTCCTTCTCCTCTGTTGTTCTTCTCCACTGTTGTCCGTCTCCACTGTTGTCCTTCTCCACTGTTGTCCATCTCCACTGTTGTCCTTCTCCACTGTTGTCCATTTCCACTGTTGTCCTTCTCCACTGTTGTCCTTCTCCACTGTTGTCCTTCTCCACTGTTGTCCTTCTCCACTGTTGTTCTTCTCCACTGTTGTCCTTCTCCACTGTTGTTCTTCTCCACTGTTGTCCTTCTCCACTGTTGTTCTTCTCCACTGTTGTCCTTCTCCACTGTTGTCCTTCTCCACAGTTGTCCTTCTCCACTGTTGTTCTTCTCCACTGTTGTCCTTCTCCACTGTTGTCCTTCTCCACTGTTGTCCTTCTCCACTGTTGTACTCCACTGTTGTCCTTCTCCACTGTTGTCCTTCTCCACAGTTGTCCTTCTCCTCTGTTGTCCTTCTCCACTGTTGTCCTTCTCCACAGTTGTCCTTCTCCACTGTTGTCCTTCTCCACTGTTGTCCTTCTCCACTGTTGTCCTTCTCCACAGTTGTCCTTCTCCTCTGTTGTTCTTCTCCACTGTTGTCCTTCTCCACTGTTGTTCTTCTCCACTGTTGTCCTTCTCCACTGTTGTCCTTCTCCACTGTTGTCCTTCTCCACTGTTGTCCTTCTCCACTGTTGTCCTTCTCCACAGTTGTCCTTCTCCTCTGTTGTTCTTCTCCACTGTTGTCCTTCTCCACAGTTGTCCTTCTCCACAGTTGTCCTTCTCCTCTGTTGTTCTTCTCCACTGTTGTTCTTCTCCACAGTTGTCCTTCTCCACTGTTGTCCTTCTCCACTGTTGTCCTTCTCCACTGTTGTCCTTCTCCACTATTGTACTCCACTGTTGTCCTTCTCCACTGTTGTCCTTCTCCACTGTTGTCCTTCTCCATTGGTGTCCTTCTCCACTGTTGTCCTTCTCCACTGTTGTCCTTCTCCACTGTTGTCCTTCTCCACAGTTGTCCTTCTCCACTGTTGTCCTTCTCCACTGTTGTGCTTCTCCACTGTTGTCCTTCTCCACTGTTGTCCTTCTCCACTGTTGTCCTTCTCCACTGTTGTCCTTCTCCACAGTTGTCCTTCTCCACTGTTGTACTCCACTGTTGTCCTTCTCCACTGTTGTCCTTCTCCACTATTGTACTCCACTGTTGTCCTTCTCCACTGTTGTCCTTCTCCACTGTTGTCCTTCTCCACTATTGTACTCCACTGTTGTCCTTCTCCACTGTTGTCCTTCTCCACTATTGTACTCCACTGTTGTCCTTCTCCACTGTTGTCCTTCTCCACAGTTGTCCTTCTTCACTGTTGTCCTTCTCCACTGTTGTGCTTCTCCACTGTTGTCCTTCTCCACTGTTGTACTCCACTGTTGTCCTTCTCCACAGTTGTCCTTCTCCACTGTTGTCCTTCTCCACTGTTGTCCTTCTCCACTATTGTACTCCACTGTTGTCCTTCTCCACTGTTGTCCTTCTCCACAGTTGTCCTTCTCCACTGTTGTCCTTCTCCACAGTTGTCCTTCTTCACTGTTGTCCTTCTCCACTATTGTACTCCACTGTTGTCCTTCACTGTTGTCCTTCTCCACTGTGTTCCTTCTCCCCTGTTGTCCTTCTCCACTGTTGTCCTTCTCCACTCTTGTCCTTCTCCACTGTTGTCCTTCTTCACTGTTGTCCTTCTTCACTGTTGTCCTTCTCCACTCTTGTCCTTCTCCACTGTTGTCCTTCTCCACTCTTGTCCTTCTCCACTGTTGTCCTTCTCCACTGTTGTCCTTCTTCACTGTTGTCCTTCTCCACTCTTGTCCTTCTCCACTGTTGTCCTTCTCCACTGTTGTCCTTCTCCACTCTTGTCCTTCTCCACTGTTGTCCTTCTCCACTGTTGTCCTTCTCCACTGTTGTCCTTCTCCACTCTTGTCCTTCTCCACTGTTGTCCTTCTCCACTATTGTACTCCACTGTTGTCCTTCTCCACTCTTGTCCTTCTCCACTGTTGTCCTTCTCCACTGTTGTCCTTCTTCACTGTTGTCCTTCTCCACTGTTGTCCTTCTCCACTATTGTACTCCACTGTTGTCCTTCTCCACTGTTGTCCTTCTCCACTGTTGTCCTTCTCCACTATTGTACTCCACTGTTGTCCTTCTCCACTGTTGTCCTTCTCCACTGTTGTCCTTCTCCACTGTTGTCCTTCTCCACTGTTGTCCTTCTCCACTGTTGTCCTTCTCCACTGTTGTCCTTCTCCACTCTTGTCCTTCTCCACTGTTGTCCTTCTCCACTATTGTACTCCACTGTTGTCCTTCTCCACTGTTGTCCTTCTCCACTGTTGTCCTTCTCCACAGTTGCCCTTCTCCACTGTTGTCCTTCTCCACTGTTGTCCTTCTCCACTGTTGTCCTTCTCCACTCTTGTCCTTCTCCACTGTTGTCCTTCTCCACTGTTGTCCTTCTCCACTGTTGTCCTTCTCCACTGTTGTCCTTCTCCACTGTTGTCCTTCTCCACTCTTGTCCTTCTCCACTGTTGTCCTTCTCCACTATTGTACTCCACTGTTGTCCTTCTCCACTGTTGTCCTTCTCCACTGTTGTCCTTCTCCACTGTTGTCCTTCTCCACTATTGTACTCCACTGTTGTCCTTCTCCACTGTTGTCCTTCTCCACTCTTGTCCTTCTCCACTGTTGTCCTTCTCCACTGTTGTCCTTCTCCACTGTTGTCCTTCTCCACTGTTGTCCTTCTCCACTGTTGTACCCCACTGTTGTCCTTCTCCACTGTTGTCCTTCTCCACTGTTGTCCTTCTCCACTATTGTACTCCACTGTTGTCCTTCTCCACTGTTGTCCTTCTCCACTATTGTACTCCACTGTTGTCCTTCTCCACTGTTGTCCTTCTCCACTGTTGTCCTTCTCCACTGTTGTCCTTCTCCACTGTTGTCCTTCTCCACTCTTGTCCTTCTCCACTGTTGTCCTTCTCCACTGTTGTCCTTCTCCACTGTTGTCCTTCTCCACTGTTGTCCTTCTCCACTCTTGTCCTTCTCCACTCTTGTCCTTCTCCACTGTTGTCCTTCTCCACTATTGTACTCCACTGTTGTCCTTCTCCACTGTTGTCCTTCTCCACAGTTGTCCTTCTTCACTGTTGTCCTTCTCCACTATTGTACTCCACTGTTGTCCTTCTCCACTGTTGTCCTTCTCCACAGTTGCCCTTCTCCACTGTTGTCCTTCTCCACTGTTGTCCTTCTCCACTGTTGTCCTTCTCCACTGTTGTCCTTCTCCACTGTTGTCCTTCTCCACTGATGTCCTTCTCCACTGTTGTCCTTCTCCACTGTTGTCCTTCTCCACTGTTGTCCTTCTCCACTGTTGTACCCCACTGTTGTCCTTCTCCACTGTTGTCCTTCTCCACTGTTGTCCTTCTCCACTATTGTACTCCACTGTTGTCCTTCTCCACTGTTGTCCTTCTCCACTATTGTACTCCACAGTTGTCATTCTCCACAGTTGTCCTTCTCCACAGTTGTCCTTCTCCACTGTTGTCATTCTCCACAGTTGTCCTTCTCCACTGTTGTCATTCTCCACTGTTGTCCTTCTCCACTGTTGTCCTTCTCCACTGTTGTCATTCTCCACTGTTTTCCTTCTCCACAGTTGTCCTTCTCCACAGTTGTCCTTCTCCACTGTTGTCATTCTCCACAGTTGTCCTTCTCCACAGTTGTCCTTCTCCACTGTTGTCATTCTCCACAGTTGTCCTTCTCCACAGTTGTCCTTCTCCACTGTTGTCATTCTCCACAGTTGTCCTTCTCCACTGTTGTCATTCTCCACAGTTGTCCTTCTCCACTGTTGTCATTCTCCACAGTTGTCCTTCTCCACAGTTGTCCTTCTCCACTGTTGTCATTCTCCACAGTTGTCCTTCTCCACAGTTGTCCTTCTCCACTGTTGTCATTCTCCACAGTTGTCCTTCTCCACTGTTGTCATTCTCCACTGTTGTCCTTCTCCACTGTTGTCCTTCTCCACTGTTGTCATTCTCCACAGTTGCCCTTCTCCACAGTTGTCCTTCTCCACTGTTGTCATTCTCCACAGTTGTCCTTCTCCACTGTTGTCATTCTCCACTGTTGTCCTTCTCCACAGTTGTCCTTCTCCACAGTTGTCCTTCTCCACAGTTGTCCTTCTCCACAGTTGTCATTCTCCACAGTTGTCCTTCTCCACTGTTGTCCTTCTCCACTGTTGTCATTCTCCACAGTTGTCCTTCTCCACTGTTGTCCTTCTCCACTGTTGTCATTCTCCACAGTTGTCCTTCTCCACTGTTGTCCTTCTCCACTGTTGTCATTCTCCACAGTTGTCCTTCTCCACTGTTGTCATTCTCCACAGTTGTCATTCTCCACAGTTGTCCTTCTCCACTGTTGTCATTCTCCACTGTTGTCCTTCTCCACAGTTGTCCTTCTCCACTGTTGTCATTCTCCACTGTTGTCCTTCTCCACTGTTGTCATTCTCCACAGTTGTCATTCTCCACAGTTGTCCTTCTCCACTGTTGTCATTCTCCACTGTTGTCCTTCTCCACAGTTGTCCTTCTCCACTGTTGTCATTCTCCACAGTTGTCCTTCTCCACTGTTGTCATTCTCCACAGTTGTCATTCTCCACAGTTGTCCTTCTCCACTGTTGTCATTCTCCACATTTGTCCTTCTCCACTGTTGTCATTCTCCACTGTTGTCCTTCTCCACAGTTGTCCTTCTCCACAGTTGTCATTCTCCACAGTTGTCCTTCTCCACTGTTGTCCTTCTCCACTGTTGTCATTCTCCACAGTTGTCCTTCTCCACTGTTGTCATTCTCCACAGTTGTCCTTCTCCACTGTTGTCATTCTCCACAGTTGTCCTTCTCCACTGTTGTCATTCTCCACAGTTGTCCTTCTCCACTGTTGTCATTCTCCACAGTTGTCCTTCTCCACTGTTGTCATTCTCCACTGTTGTCCTTCTCCACAGTTGTCCTTCTCCACTGTTGTCATTCTCCACAGTTGTCCTTCTCCACAGTTGTCCTTCTCCACTGTTGTCATTCTCCACTGTTGTCCTTCTCCACAGTTGTCCTTCTCCACTGTTGTCATTCTCCACAGTTGTCCTTCTCCACAGTTGTCATTCTCCACAGTTGTCCTTCTCCACTGTTGTCATTCTCCACAGTTGTCCTTCTCCACTGTTGTCCTTCTCCACTGTTGTCATTCTCCACTGTTGTCCTTCTCCACTGTTGTCATTCTCCACTGTTGTCATTCTCCACAGTTGTCCTTCTCCACTGTTGTCATTCTCCACAGTTGTCCTTCTCCACAGTTGTCATTCTCCACAGTTGTCCTTCTCCACTGTTGTCATTCTCCACAGTTGTCCTTCTCCACTGTTGTCCTTCTCCACTGTTGTCATTCTCCACAGTTGTCCTTCTCCACAGTTGTCCTTCTCCACAGTTGTCATTCTCCACAGTTGTCCTTCTCCACAGTTGTCCTTCTCCACAGTTGTCCTTCTCCACTGTTGTCATTCTCCACTGTTGTCCTTCTCCACAGTTGTCCTTCTCCACTGTTGTCATTCTCCACAGTTGTCCTTCTCCACAGTTGTCCTTCTCCACTGTTGTCATTCTCCACTGTTGTCCTTCTCCACAGTTGTCCTTCTCCACTGTTGTCATTCTCCACAGTTGTCCTTCTCCACTGTTGTCCTTCTCCACTGTTGTCATTCTCCACAGTTGTCCTTCTCCACTGTTGTCATTCTCCACTGTTGTCCTTCTCCACAGTTGTCCTTCTCCACTGTTGTCATTCTCCACAGTTGTCCTTCTCCACAGTTGTCCTTCTCCACTGTTGTCATTCTCCACTGTTGTCCTTCTCCACAGTTGTCCTTCTCCACTGTTGTCATTCTCCACAGTTGTCCTTCTCCACTGTTGTCCTTCTCCACTGTTGTCATTCTCCACAGTTGTCCTTCTCCACTGTTGTCATTCTCCACTGTTGTCCTTCTCCACAGTTGTCCTTCTCCACTGTTGTCATTCTCCACAGTTGTCCTTCTCCACTGTTGTCCTTCTCCACTGTTGTCATTCTCCACAGTTGTCCTTCTCCACTGTTGTCATTCTCCACAGTTGTCCTTCTCCACTGTTGTCATTCTCCACAGTTGTCCTTCTCCACTGTTGTCATTCTCCACTGTTGTCCTTCTCCACTGTTGTCCTTCTCCACTGTTGTCCTTCTCCACTGTTGTCATTCTCCACAGTTGTCCTTCTCCACTGTTGTCATTCTCCACTGTTGTCATTCTCCACAGTTGTCCTTCTCCACTGTTGTCATTCTCCACTGTTGTCATTCTCCACAGTTGTCCTTCTCCACTGTTGTCATTCTCCACTGTTGTCCTTCTCCACTGTTGTCATTCTCCACTGTTGTCATTCTCCACAGTTGTCCTTCTCCACTGTTGTCATTCTCCACTGTTGTCCTTCTCCACTGTTGTCATTCTCCACAGTTGTCCTTCTCCACTGTTGTCCTTCTCCACTGTTGTCCTTCTCCACTGTTGTCCTTCTTTACTGTTGTCCTTCTCCACTGTTGTCATTCTCCACAGTTGTCCTTCTCCACTGTTGTCATTCTCCACTGTTGTCCTTCTCCACTGTTGTCATTCTCCACTGTTGTCCTTCTCCACAGTTGTCCTTCTTTACTGTTGTCCTTCTCCACTGTTGTCCTTTTCCACTGTTGTCCTTTTCCACTGTTGTCCTTCTCCACTGTTGTCCTTCTCCACTGTTGTCCTTCTCCAGTCTTGTCCTTCTCCACTGTTGTCCTTCTCCACTGTTGTCCTTCTCCACTGTTGTCCTTCTCCACTGTTGTCCTTCTCCACTGTTGTCCTTCTCCAGTCTTGTCCTTCTCCACTGTTGTCCTTCTCCACTGTTGTCCTTCTCCACTGTTGTCCTTTTCCACTGTTGTCCTTTTCCACTGTTGTCCTTCTCCACTGTTGTCCTTCTCCACTGTTGTATTTCTCATCTGTTGTACTTCTCCACTGTTGTCCTCCACTGTTGTCCTTCTCCACTGTTGTCCTTCTCATCTGTTGTCCTTCTCCACTGTTGTCCTCCACTGTTGTCCTTCTCCACTGTTGTCCTCCACTGTTGTCCTTCTCCATTGTTGTCCTCCACTGTTATCCTTCTCTACTGTTGCCCTCCACTGTTGTACTCCACTGTTGTACTCTACTGTTGTATTCCACTGTTGTCCTCCACTGTTGTCCTTCTCCACTGTTGCCCTCCACTGTTGTCCTTCTCCACTCTTGTCCTCCACTGTTGTCCTTCTCAACTGTTGTCCTTCTCCACTGTTGTACTCCATTGTTGCCCTTCTCCACTGTTGTCCTCCACTGTTGTCATCCAATGTTGTCCGTCTCCACTGTTGTCCTCCACTGTTGTCCTTCTCCAATGTTGCCCTTCTCTATTGTTGTCCTCCACTGTTGTCCTTCTTCACTGTTGTCCTCCATTGTTTTCCTTCTCCTCTGTTGTCCTTCTCCACTGTTGTCTTCTCCACTGTCGTCCTTCTCCACTGTTGTCCTCCACTGTTTTCCTTCTCCACTGTTGTCCTCCACTGTTGTCCTTCTCCACTGTTGTCCTTCTCCACTGTTGTCCATCTCCACTGTTGTCCTCCACTGTTGTCCTTCTCCACTGTTGTCCTTCTCCATTTTTGTCCTCCACTGTTGTCCTTCTCCACTGTTGTCCTTCACTGTTGTCCTTCTCCACTGTTGTCCTTCTGTTTAATGAGATTATTTGGTGTAGCTGGTAGCGGGGAGTAAATGATACGTCTTCGGAGGCTTCTTACTTTATTTGTAAAGTCGTGGTGGGTACACAGGCTTGTGTGTTGTGCCCATGGCCTGGGTAGGGCCATGCCCACTAGAGGGAGAACTAGTAGGCCTTGTGTCTTGCTGCTAGGCCGCTGAGAGAGTGAGTGTGTGGGACCAGCGTCCCATAGACCTGGGCTGGCCCAGAGGGCAGCACTTTAGTGGCACGAAATATGAACTAAGCTGGCAGACAGCATAGGCTGTCTGTGCAGACAGTACAGGCTGTCTACATATGCTCGGCCACCTGCCACATGGTTGTCCCGACCATGTCTGGCGGTAAAAAAAAACTCAGTCTCTCTCTCGTAGGAACAGGGCACAGAACACAAAATAAAAACATGTATATACATATGGACATGGAAAAAAAAAACTTCCTACTGGAAGGGAAGAAAAAAACATGTGTGGGTGTGCTAAACACCGTGGTCATAGGCAGTGAGCGTCGAAGGGCATCACTCCATGCCTTCCTGCATCTGGACAGATACTGCAACACAGGAGGCATCACTGTGGCTGAGCTGTGACGTAACAGGGTACGGTCTCCTCTGGAACAGTGAAGCAGTCATCGTAGGAGTCGCTGTAGGTTTTCACTCAACCTGGGGCACGACATGCTGGTCCCCTGGAGTGAGGCGTCGACAAAACTCGGCAACTGGGCAGGACTTCTGGCAAGCGACTCAGGAGGACACTTCTCGACTGGTACTGTCGCTGGGCTGTCACTGCTTGCGAGCATGGAGTGAGTCATGGAGCGAATCGAGTCGTTGCAGAGACGACTGGGCAAAACATCTGGGAGTTGTAACGTCATACACCAAACTGCAGTGAGTGAGCTAGCAGTCAAAGTGACATCTTCTTCGTGCAGGCTGCTCACTGAAGCTTGTGACACGAGGCTGACACAGCACCTGCCGACAGGGCTAACTGCGGCTTGACGAGTGTCATTCTCTCGGCAGTTGGAGTTATAGCAGAGGTTAGTCTAAGCGTCCCCAGACTTGTTTCTCTACATATAACTGCACTCTGAAGGTCTGGAGGTAAAGCGAAACAAATCTCGATGGGAATTGTAGCAGGTACGATTCTGCAGAACATCACGAGCGACGAGCATAAGAGCTTTCTGTACAAAGGGGCTCATACGCTCAGGGGCTGAGTAATATCAGTTGTCAAACGCGCTGGTCACACCGGGCGACAACACAAAGTGCTACACAGGGGACTGGCTCAGACCACACTGAACACACGGAAAACTTTACACACACCCGCAGTACATGTGGTACAACATGGCTTAACTAGCAAATGATGCTTTTTCTGTGCACAAAATTGACACTAAGCCATACACTAACATGTGAGAACACTGAGAGGAATTAATTAACACACGACATATATCTTCTCTCAATATTCTCGACAATACTGAAGTAATTACTAGAACACTCGATGTGACATCATGTGAAATCAGGCGTGATGTTGCAAGGTAACGTCAGCAGCATTGTGATGTCAGCAGACATCTCGAGGTGATGTCAGCAGACATCGTGACGTCATGAAGTCGGGCAGCAGCATCGGTGACATCAATGTGATGCAGGCAACAGACCACAGCATGAGGCCTGGGACATCTGGCTTGGTAACCCATGTGGCTTGTAGATCCACGTGACATCGCCCACACCCCACGTGGCATCGGGATCCAAGTGGCATCGTGATCTATGTGGCATGCTGATCTGCATGGCTTGCTGATGCATGTGGCTTGCTGATCTACGTGGCTTGCTGATCCACGTGGCTTGCTGATCCACGTGGCTTGCTGATCCACGTGGCTTCGAGTGGCCTCGGGCACTCAGATACACAGCTCTGGCAATGAATTCACATGGAAAACAGCAGAGTGAGCAGTGGTGAGTGTGGTGAGTGTATGGTAGGCTGGTGAGGTGTGGGTGTACAACAGGGCGAGCGTGGGTGAGACAAGGGACGGCCTCTTCCTCCTCTCTCACAAACATGTGGAGAAACTCATACTGGACGCAGAAATCCCCACAAAACTCACCTCTGGCTTGCTGAAATAGCTGTGCTGAGCTGAACAACAACAGCAGAACATACAAGTGACGCTGAACACGTGACTTGAGAAACACTTACGATTCTCGAAGAAATTCGGTAAATTTCGGCTAGATCCTGCTTGTACCTGTGTCTGGATGCTGAAACGTGCAGACACGACATCAGGATAACGCGATGAGAGATGGATGCTTCTTGTATAGGGTGATAAAGTGAAGATGACTTCAACCCTTCCCACCTCTCTCCGGGCAAACACAACTGCTGTGACCACCGCTTCCCACCAATGTGAAACAGATTTATTTGGTAACGCAAGTAGCGGGGAGTAAATGATATATCTTCGGAGGCTTCTTTATTTGTAAAGTCGTGGTGGGTACACAGGCTTATGTGTTGTGCCCATGGCTTGGGTAGGGCCATGCCCATGAGAGGGAGAACTAGTAGGCCTTGTGTCTTGCTGCTAGGCCGCTGAGAGAGTGAGCGTGTGGGACCAGCGTCCCATAGACCTGGGCTGGCCCAGAGGGCAGCACTTTAGTGGCACGAAATATGAACTAAGCTGGCAGACAGCATAGGCTGTCTGTGCAGACAGTACAGGCTGTCTACACTTCTCCACTATTGTACTCCACTGTTGTCCTTCTCCACTGTTGTCCTCCACTTTTGTCCTCCACTGTTGTCCTCTTCCACTGTTGTCCTCCACTGTTGTCCTTCTCCACTGTTGTCCTCCACTGTTGTCCTTCTCCACTGTTGTCCTTCTACACTGTTGTCCTTCTCCACTGTTGTCCTCCACTGTTGTCCTCCACTGTTGTCCTCCCTGTTGTCGTCCTCCACTGTTGTCCTTCTCCTCTGTTGTCCTCCACTGTTATCCTTCTCCACTGTTGTCCTCCACTGTTGTCCTTCTCCACTGTTGTCCTCCACTGTTGTCCTTCTCCACTGTTGTCCTCCACTGTTGTCCTCCACTGTTGTCTTCCACTGCTGTCCTCCACTGTTGTCCTTCTTCACTGTTTTACTCCACTGTTGTCCTCCATTGTTGTCCTCCACTGTTGTCCTCCACTGTTGTCCTCCACTGTTGTAATCCACTGTTGTCCTCCACTGTTGAACTCCACTGTTGTCCCTCTCCACTGTTGTCCTCCACTGTTGTCCTCTTCCACTGTTGTCCTCCACTGTTGTCCTCCACTGTTGTCCTTCTCCACTGTTGTCCTTCTCCACTGTTGTCCTTCTCCACTGTTGTCCTTCTCCACTGTTGTCCTTCACTGTTGTCCTTCTGCACTGTTGTCCTTCACTTTACTTACCGACCTTCCTTCTGCCTACATACTGTGACCTTACCAAGGTCACATAAGAAAGTTTGGGTCACAGGCAAAATAATAACAATAATAAACTGCAATAATGTTGGCAGAATTACCCACAATATATTAAGTACATTAACACAAGTGCAACTAATATGACACTTTATTGTGGCAACGTTTCACTCTTCAGGAGCTTTGTTAAATGGCTTTACAAAGCCGAAACGTCTTTGACAAAGCTCCTGGAGAGCGAAACTTAGCCACAATAAAATATCATATTAGTTGCACTTGTGTCCTTTTACCTAACATCAATAATGAAGGTTCCTTGCCCGCATTACGATGCTTGTTTATCAACAATCTAGAATTAAGAAAATAAGAAAGAAGGAACACTGCAACAGGCCTACTGACCCATGTGGAGCAGGTCCATGCCCCCCCCCAGATTAGCCCAATGACCCACCCACCCCAGATTAGCCCAATGGCCCACCCAGTCTGGTCACCTCCACTCAAGGATGGAGCACGGCACCAGATCCAGCAGCACAAGCTAGTCAGGTCCAACTCACACCCACCCACACCCACTCATGTATTTATCTAACATATTTTTAAAACTACACAACGTTTTAGCCTCAATAACTGTACTCGGGAGTTTGTTCCACTCATCCACAACTCTATTACCAAACCAGTACTTTCCTATATCCTTCCTGAATCTGAATTTTTCCAACTTGGAACCATTGCTGTGAGTCCTGTCTTGGCTGAAAATTTTCAGCACGTTATTTACATCCCCTTTATTTATTCCTGTTTTCCATTTATACACCTCGATCACATCCCCCCTAATTCTACGCCTTTCGAGAGAGTGCAGATTCAGGGCCCTCAGTCTGATACATGGGATCATCATTGTCATCCTCCTCTGTACGTTTTCCAGTGCATTTATATCCATTCTGTAATACGGTGACCAGAACTTAGCAGCATAGTCTAAATGAGGCCTAACCAAGGATATATAGAGTCGAAGAACAACCTGAGGACTTCTATTATTTATACTTCTAGATATGAAGCCAAGGATTCTGTTAGCTTCATTGAGAACACTAATGCACTGTTGTCTTGGTTTTAGGTTACTGCTAACCAGAACTCCTAAATCCTTTTCGCAATCAGTAGTATTAAGATCTACATTATTTAGTTTATATGTGGCATGGTTATTTAACTGTCCAACATTTAAAACTTTGCATTTGTCAATATTAAACTGCATCGGCCACTTCTCCGACCATTGCATCAGTCTATTCAAATCATCCTGGAGTGCTCTAGTGTCCTCATTAGAATGAATTGGACGGCCTATTTTGGTGTCATCAGCAAATTTGCTTATGTCGCTATTTATTCCCTCATCTATGTCGTTTATGTAAATTGTGAACAACAACGGGCCCAACACTGACCCCTGAGGAACACCGCTTGTAACGTGCCCCCATTCTGATTTCTCCCCATTTATGCAAACTCTCTGCTTTCTATTTGTCAACCATGCCTCTACCCAGGAAAAAATTTCTCCTATTCCGTGTGTCTTAAGTTTCCTCAATAGCCTCTGGTGTGGAACTCTATCGAAAGCTTTACTGAAGTCCATATACACAATATCATATTCATTACCATGATCTACCTCCTCAAACACCTTAGTGAAAAAAGTTAGTAAATTCGTAAGACAGGAACGCCCCTTCGTAAAACCGTGTTGAGATTCATTGATCAATCTGTGCCTGTCAAGATGGCTACGAATTGTTTCGGCAATTATTGATTCCATAAATTTTCCCGCTATGGAGGTAAGGCTTATTAGTCTATAGTTCGAATCCAAGGACCTGTCACCTGCCTTGTAAATAGGTATTACATTTGTCATTTTCCACTTATCAGGCACTATGTCAGTTTGTAGTGATATGTTAAAAAGATTAGCCAAAGGTATGCTAAGTTCCTATTTACATTCCTTTAACACCCTTGCAAACAGTTCATCAAGGCCTGGGGATTTGTTAGGTTTTAGTTTCTCTATTTGTCTGAGGGCCATGTCACTAGTTACCGCAATCGTACATAGTTTATTATCCTGTTCTTCATAATCTATTATTTCAGGAATATCGCTAGTATTTCCCTGGGTGACAAATGAGAGGAAGTAGGTATTGAGAATTTCACACATCTCCTTATCACTGTCAGTGATCTGACCAGAGTTACTCTTAAGTGGGCCAATCTTGTCCCTAATCTTACTTCTGCATACCTGAAAGAACTCTTTTGGGTTAGTCTTTGAATCCCTTGCAACCTTAGCCTCATAATCCCTTTTTGCTTTTTTTATTCTTTTTTTTATTTCTCTCTTTAATTGAATATATTGATTTCTTAACTGCCCATCCCCTGTTTTGATACGCCTGTATATGCCTCTCTTTTGACCAATGAGATGTTTTAATCTATTGTTCATCCATTTGGGATCATTATTGTTAGATCTAATTTCCCTACTCGGAGCAAAAGTTGTCTGGGCAGCTTGAACTATTCTCTGAAAAACGTCATATTGGCAACTAAGATCACCTACCTGGCCCATAGTCAGGACATCCCAATTTAGCCCACCAAGGTAATTTTTCAGTCCCATGAAGTCGGCCAAGCGAAAATCTGGGACAGAGGTTTGATTGCAGTTATCTGGGCAATTCCATGATATATTGAAACTAAGTGATTTGTGATCACTTTCCTCAAGCTCATCATTAACCTCAAGATTATTAATTAGTGAATCTTTGTTGGCAAGAACCTAGTCAAGCAGATTGTTTACTCTAGTTGGTTCTGTCACAACGTGTTCTAAAAAGCAATCCTGAACCGTATCAAGAAAGTCACTAAACTCAAGATTTCCTGTCATATTGTTCCAATCAATTTGTCTAAAGTTAAAATCTCCCATTATCACAACATTTTCATATCTAGATGCCTTATGAATTTCGTCCCATAACAGCTTACTGCACTCCCTGTCAATGTTTGGGGACCCATAAATCACACCCAAAAATTAATTTGTCAGGTCCCTCGAGAAACTGTGTTCGATGTTTCTAATCTTATATCATGTCTAAGAAAACAATTTAAATTTTCTCTGACATACATCGCCACTCCACCACCCTTCCTGTTGACCCTATCGGTGTGGAATAGTTTATAACTCTGCATGTTGCATTCAGAAGGCATTTCTCTATCTTTCAGGTTGAACCAGGTCTCTGTTATACCAATAATATCTATATTTCCTCCACTTGCAAGTAATCTTAGCTCATCTATCTTATTTCTTAGACTCCTACTATTTGTATAGTAAACCTTAAGGGAGCTAGTCACTCGTTGCCCTCTACTATCTCTCTTTGTTTGTTGATCAATTGATTTGCCATTACTAGCAACTTTATTTTGAATATTGTCTTTTATACATATCCCTGAGGTATCCCGGTAATAACTTCTGTTTTTAACCCTAATGCTGCAACCTGATTGTTTCCCACAAACACCCATACCTCTATAATCTATCACTTTAAATTCCTAGACAAGTCATCAATTACCCTCTCAATTGAATTGGCTAATGTAACCACTCCATCCCCAGAGAGATGAACCCCATCCCTTGCATACATATCACGTTTGCCAAAGAATAGGTTCCAGTTATCAATGAATGGGATTGCAAGTTCCTTGCAGTACCTGTCTAGCCAGCAATTTATACCAATTGCCCTAGACATCCATTCATTGCCCACTCCCTTTCTAGGCAAGATGCTACATGACCGGGATCCCTGCATTAGACCTAACTACTTCTATGGCTGACTTGTACTTATCCAGCAGCTCCTCTCTCCTGCCCTTCCCAATGGCATTGCCCCCAACACTAAGACAGATAATAGGCTTGTTCCCATTACCTGCCATAATATTATCCAACCTGCTGACTATGTCACCAACACCAGCTCCAGGAAGGCACACTCTCTGTCTGACCTTTCTGTCTCTGTTACAAAATGCACGGTCCATATATCTTAGCTGAGAATCGCCTACTATTAAAATATTCTTACCTTGATTAGCAGGGGAATCAGTGGTACCTTCAACCTCACTAACCACTGAAGTACACTCGTCTTGGAGAACAGAAAACCGATTTCCTACCTTCACATCTTCTCTATTAACTCTCCTCATATTCCTTCTTCCTGAACTGTGAACCACTTGCCACTTAAAGCGGCTGCCACTATCACTGCTGGTGACCATTTCCTCCTTACCAGCTAAATCCTTCTCACACTCGCTCCCAAACTCATCTATGCGAAGCTTCAGCCTCCTATTTTCCTCCTGAAGAAGTAGAATCTCCTTCTTCAACACTTGAACCTGAGATTCTAAAACACTACAACAAGCCATGGCGCTAACTCCCAAGAGCTTAGGCAGGTATGACCGCAGGTGACCACTGACCATTTACCATATGATAGCAACATATTGCTGATGTATTTAATTCTGCTAAATATGAGAAATATTCTCGTACTCCTCAACTGGGTAAGTAGTTACGGAGCAAACAGGAAAAAAAATCCAAGACAAAATCGCTTAAAAAAAAGAAGCAGAAAGAAAGTAAAAATTTTGGCTAGTGAATGACTCCCGAAATGGAAATGGCAGGATTGAAAACAAACCGCGGTACGGGTGGGGCTTGAATTCGCGGCAAGCGAGTTGTAAAACTCCAGGTCAACATGTAAGCCACTGGGCCAGCTGGCTGCCGCCAGCCGCGGTGGCGGGAGATTCATCTGTAAAACCTTGCACTTGTGGTCACAGTGGGGGGCCTGTGCTAACCTTCCTATGGTATACACATATACCTAGTTGAATGAATCTTACTGTAGTCAGCTGGCCCAGTGGCTTAAGCACTGGCGTGTAGTTTTACGACTCGCCGCGAGTTCCATCCCCATCCGTACCATGGTTTGGTTAGTGAATAATACAGAATGATGCAAGGAAACCATACACAGTGTATGAGAATATGCTTCTAACACTTGTTCACGTTTATTTACTTTTTATAAATTACTTATATAAGTGTATACAAAACATTACTAAAGCAAAAGAAGCAAAATTATTTTGTTGATTGTATTTGTTTATACAATGATACTATCACGTGACATACAGTGATAATATACTGTGACATGCAGTGTAACTGTCACGTGATATATACAATGTAAATATACTATGACATATACAATGATACTGTTATGCTGTATACATAATGAGAGTATGCTATGACATACAGTAATACTGTCACGTGACATAAATGATAGTATACTACGACATACAACGATACTGCTACGTGACATACAATGATAGTATACTACGACATACAACGATACTGCTACGTGACATACAATGATAGTATACTACGACATACAACGATACTGCCACGTGACATACAATGATAGTATACTACGACATACAACGATACTAGTAATGACCCTCGTATTGTAGATAGTCTTAATGACCCTCGTATTGTAGATAGTCTTAATGACCCTCGTATTG